>NC_052953.1:1600070-1759189 GCF_013358895.1 Oreochromis aureus
TTTGACAGGTTACAGCAGACAGTTCATTCCAAACTACGCAGGTAAAACCGCCCCTTTAAGGGACCTGATTAAGAAAGTCGGCGCTCGAAACCTGAGGGCTGAGTTGTCTTGGACACCGGCCACAGAGTCCGCGTTCATTTCATTGAAGCAGGATTTGTCGAGGGCCACTGATTTGGCCACGCCAAATTACGATGAACCATTCTACCTGGATGTTTCTGAAACAAATGACATTGTAAATGGTGTATTGTTTCAGAAAAAAGGGGAGTAGAGATGTGCTCATGTATGTTAGCATAAAACTGGGCCCAATAGAAGCAAGACACCCAACATGCACCACGACACGCAGCAGGGGTCGCAAAAATCATCCAGAAAACAGCACACATAGTAAGGGAACACCCACTGAAAGTGCTCACCACACACAGTGTAGTGGCTTATGTGAACTCACAGGCGTTCACAATGACCCCACTGAAACAACAGAGGTTGAGCAAAGTTTTAGATGCACCTAACCTGACATTCACACATGAAGGCATTAATATGGCAGATTTAATGGGGTCAGGGGAACCACATGATTGCGTGAAGAAAGCCCAGGTTGAAGAGAAAGTGAGAAAGGATCTAAAAGCGGAACCTATAGCAGGAGCAGAGGAGTGGTTCACAGATGGATGCTGCCACAGAGATGAAGAAGGACTTAAAGCAGGGTATGCTGTAGTTCGCAGAGTAGGGCAGGAGTATCAGGTAATAGAGGCAGGAAGGATTGAGGGACAGCAGTCAGCCCAGAGAGCTGAAGTGATAGCCCTGATCCGAGCGCTGCTTGTTGGCCAAGAACCTGAAAGTGAACATTTACACTGACTCAGCATATGCGTTTGGGCCGCACAGGTGGAGCTGGCTCAGTGGAAGAGAGCTGGATACAGAACTGCAACCAACGCACCGATTTGCCACAAGAAGGAAATGGAGGAACTGGAGAAAGCCCTAGAAGATCCAGATGAGGTGAGTATTGTAAAATGCAAAGGACATTCACAGGGAGACAATCCGGTGGCAAGAGGAAACCGGACAGCGGATGAAGCTGCAAAAAAAGGCCGAGGCTACAAAGGACAGAGACAAATGGTGCAGGTAACGGCAGAAGAAGAGGGGAGCACCAACACCTTGGAGGAGGTCAGACAGGCTCAGAAGGAAGCATCCCAGAGGAAAGGGGTGTGGCAGGCTAGAGGAGCCTGGCAGGAGGAAGGCCTGTGGAGGAGCCGGACGGGCGTCCAGTTTTGACGACTAAAATGGCAAAGCAGAAGGTAAGTGAAGCTCATGGACTGGGCCACGTGGGTATAAAACAGATGGAGAAAAACTTGTGTCGATGGTGGCACCGGAATTAAGGAACATGGTACAGGAGAAGGCCAGAACATGTTTAATCTGTGGAGCACACAATCCCAAACCAGCAGTGAAACCAGAGCCGGGTAAGTTTTTGATCCCTGAGAGACCAGGAGAGGAGATTGTTATTGATTTCACTGACATGATTGAGACAGGTCCGGTGGTGTGAGGTATTTGTTGGTGTGTGTTGATGCCTTGACCGGCTGGCCCGAGGCTTGGCCAACCCGGAAGGAAGGCATAAAGAGTGTAATAAAGTGTTTGATTAACCATTACATTCGCGACACGGGTTTCCCGAAGGATTAGATCAGATAATGGCACACACTTTAAAAACCAGGATCTGCAAGAAGTAGAGAGAATGTTGGGAGTGCAGCATAAATTTGGGACAGTGTATCATCCCCAGTCTCAGGGAAAAGTAGAAAGAATGAATCTGAACTTAAAAATAAGATGGCTAAAATATGCGCACAAACAGGGTTAAGTTGGGTAGCTGCACTCCCCATTGCTTTGATGACCATACGATGTTCTGTGAATCAGTCAACAGGCTTTACCCGTTCGAGCTGCTGACCGGGAGACAGTTTCCAGCCCCTTGGACAGTGGTCTCGGTGAGCAGCCCCAGAAAAGGAACAGGTCTCATGCTGAATATTTTAACGAGTTGAAAGCCCTTGTGTCCAGTTTCACAAAACAGGTGACGTGTGAGAACCCCAGAGAGAAAGGAGAGGTCCCTGACGCCAAGGCGGTGTGGCTAAAGGTCATCAAACGCAAGTGGAAGGAACCCAGGTGGACAGGTCCATACGAGGTGACAGGGCGGACGGCTACAGCGGTCCAGCTGAAAGGGAAAGGCGACACCTGGTTCCATTGGACGCAGTGTGCGGCAGCAGGCGAGAGCCTAGTGGGACGAGGACCCGGCGCCACCGGACACGGGAGCAACAAATCTAAGAGGCAAAATAAATCCTCTCCCCGTGCAGCGGGCCAATCGGTAGTCTACCCGAAGGCCGAAGCAAGAAGAACCGCTGAGGAGGAGGTCGCGCGCCTACAGAAAGGAGCAACCACAAACTGAGTGGCTGGAGAAGGGTAGCTGAAAAGAGAAAAAGCAAGCAGCAAAGAGACTCAGAAAGATCACGCTTTGTATTCTTTTATTTTTAATCATTAAATACACGTTGAAAAATGCCACGCCGTGAATTAGACCCTCATGAGGAGAGGGCACAAATTAAAATATTACTTGTTATTGTGAGTTTGATGTCTGTGATGATATTAATTATGGCCGTATGTTTGCTCGTTTATACTTTGCAGAAAAACCCAAGCGAACTGTCCGGACCCGGAGGCCAGCCCACTCCAGCACCACAAGAGGGATCGTTCGCCGAAACGGGGCCAAGGGTGAGAACAAAGCGTGAAATCTCGGGTAGAAAGGATGGGTGTCTCAGCAGATATAAGGGGCTAGAGTTGGACTACGTTAAAGGGTCCACAAGTGCGTATACGTTTGACTTATGTGAAGTGATAGATTGCGAAGGGGTAAATAGCAGCTGGAGGGGATATGATGTGTGGATTTGTAGTCACCCTGCCATATGCACACGGGGAGGGAGCCCTCACTCCAGTCGGGGAAGTCACGCTGTCCTGGGGTCTTATACTGCAGGGCAGTGGTGTATTCCTGGTTGGGGGAATGTGGTAGGATGGACCGGAGTGGGGTGGCAGCCGCAAGTGCCTGAAGGGTTAAAAGGGATAGCAATACAGAGGATTTTCCACTTCTCAGAACCCCATTACTCTTTCCTGGGTCCTTGGAATGCTCTCCCTAGGTCAGAAAGTCCGGGAGGTGTGTTTTACCTGGTAATCGGGATAGATATGGTGGGAACAGACCCGACAGGGGTAATTAGGATAAATCTTGTCAACCCAAAACCCAAGCCAGTAGGAAACGTGTCGTCTACCGCAGCGCCAGAGGAACGGGAACCAAAAGCCAGGCGAGTCCTCACGGTAGATTATACGAGGTTAAAACCAAAGGATTTGATAGAACGCGCCACCGGGTTCAGTGACAGTAACCTGTGGCTGGACTGGATGGCATTAAATGCCGAGGAACAGCAGGTGTCAAATTGTGTGGCTTGTGCGTCGGCTAGACCACGTTTGTTCACAGAACCAGCACCACTACATCCAGAGGATAAGTGGGGCTATGACTGTATGCTGCAACTGACCAGAGGAGTGGTGAGCACTGGAAACTGCACGGTGTTGTCCAGTTTATTTCCCCCAACCGATAAATATACGAAGGCGGGACCATTTATGCCGAAAAAAGATAATTATACGTGTTTTAAGTTCTCCACAGATCACGTGAAATATGAGGTGGGAGAAATTGACCCAAGTTGGTGTTCGGTTACCAAAGCGGGAGAACCACAAACAATGTAAGTCATGCAAACACTTTGATTGGGACCTGGGCTAGAAGTGGGCTTTATTATTATTGCGGACATAAAACTCTTTTGGCTCGTGTTCCTCTGGGAAGCGTGGGGACGTGCGCAATGGTGAGGCTAGGTGCGCCACTTATGTTAATAGGAAACCGGGTGAAGGCATTCCCAAAGCAGCACACACACGCACACTGACAGCTAGGCGCAAGAGACACGTTCTGGGAAAAAGAGGGGCTGAGGGAACACATGCTTATGATCCTAGGATGGACTCGCCGACCTGGATAGACTCAATAGGAGTGCCCAGGGAGTTCCAAATGAGTATAAGCTTGCAGATCAAATAGCTGCCGGGTTTGAAAATATTCCAATAATCGCTGCTCTCTTTCCTGTGACCCCTAACAAGAATGTGGATAGGATTAATTATGTTCACTATAATCTGCTGAGACTCTCTAACCTTACTCGAGATGGGATGGAAGGGCTAGTGGAGCAAGTGGGTCCGACCTCGTTGATGGGGTGCAGAATAGAATGGCTTTAGACATGCTGTTAGCAGAACGAGGCGGTGTATGTGCGATGTTCGGTGATCAATGCTGTACTTTTATTCCTAATAACACGGCTCCAGACGGGTCAGTCACTCGAGCTTTAGAGGGGCTGAAAACGCTTTCTAAGACCATGCACGAACATTCGGGAATTGAGAATCCGCTGGAGGGCTGGATGACCTCGGTCTTCGGACAGTGGAAAGGGTTTGTACTTCCCATTATGCTTTCATTAGCTGTGTTGGTGGGTATTTTGGTGACCTGTGGCTGTTGTCTCATTCCTTGTGCCCGAGCTCTGTTAGAAAAGGTGATCACGAAGGCAGTGGATTCGGGAGCAGAAGCCCACATACCCATGATGCCTTTGAGGGACATGGGAGTCGCTGTGTGGGACGAGGGTGAGGCACCTGAAAGTATGGTGACCTCTGGTCAGTCAGAGGTCAACAGGGGAGTGAGAGGTCTGGAAAATGCTTTTGCCATGATGTAATCTGTAATTTCCACAAAGCATGCTGATCAGTGTAATTTTCAATGATTGAACTGTAGTAGAGACGAGCAAACATATTGGTACATCTGAGAAGAGAGAACTTTTGTTATGAAAATGATTTTAATCTTTTACACATGATTGCATTTGAGCTTATTAAAGAGCTGTGGCTCCTGGTCAAGTGAAGGTCAGAAACTCTTGGCAGGCGTTAAGGATCAGCCAATACACGGTGAGGAGGACAGGAGCTCTGAAAGGAATGGCAACACACCTGCTTACAGATGCCTGGAGTGATTTTTATCTTTTATTACTTATATTCTTTAAAGTTAAGATTTAAGTTTTATCATTTATACCTTATATCTGTTGAGTAAGTTTTAAGTTTCAGTTCAGTTTGAGTAAGTTTCCTTCATGGTTCGAGTGTGACATTTACCCTAGAGATCACACAGAGTTCAGCTGTGTAGGTGCACAGGCCCGATGTCTGGCTAAGACGAGCAGTGTGAGGTTAGCAAAGGTGCAGGCGGGGTCATGACACATACATAGCCTACACAGCAGGCACCACACACACACTCTCACACACACACACACACCATAACAGATCTATTTTGGTAGGTAAGAAGTCAAGATGTGTTTTTGCTGCAATTGCAAATTGTGCCGGCGGATTGTCAGAGGCTTACAGGAAGTATACCTGATCTACAGGAAGATAAGGAAGCGCGTGGGGCGACACCGGGATGGAGATGAGCGTGATGTTCTGTAAAACTATGTTAAAGTTAGCAGGAACATTTTGTGGTTTAAGTGATGTAAGCTGTACTTTGTCTATTTTTGCAAAGAGGGGCTTTGTTATTGTACCCATATAAAACCTTTGTTTAATCATCGTGAGTTCAGTTCGATTGCTGACTTTGCCCAGCTTCGGACTCCACGCGTGTAATCAATAAATCTTTGCTTTGACCACATCTTCCGGACCAGAGTTGTTATTTGCTTGTGAGCCCTCCGTACTCCTTTTCTCCAACTTTTGAACCTTAACACTGGGCAAAGTCAGCAATCGAACTGAACTCACGATGATTAAACAAAGGTTTTATATGGGTACAATAACAAAGCCCCCCTCTTTTGCAAAAATAGACAAAGTACAGCTTACATCACTTAAACCACAAAATGTTCCTGCTAACTTTAACATAGTTTACAGAACATCACGTCTCATCTCCATCCCGTGTGTCGCCAGCGTGACGCTTCCTTATCTTCCTGTAGATCAGGTCTACTTCCTGTAAGCATCTGACAATCTGCCGGCACAATTTGCAATTGCAGCAAAAACACATCTTGACTTCTTACCTACCAAAATAGATCTGTTATGGTGTGTGTGTGTGTATGTGAGAGTGTGTGTATGTGTGGGTGCCTGCCATGTAGACTATGTATGTGTCATGACCCCCGTCTGCACCTTTGCCTCACACTGCTCGTCTTAGCCAGACATCAGGCCTGTGCACCTACACAGCTGAACTCTGTGTAGTTTCTAGGGTAAATGTCACACTCGAACCATGAAGGAAACTTACTCAAACTGAACTGAAACTTAAAACTTACTCAACAGATATAAGGTATAAATGATAAAAACTTAAATCTTAACTTTAAAGAATATAAGTAATAAAAGATAAAAAATCACTCCAGGCATCTGTAAGCAGGTGTGTTGCCATTCCTTTCAGAGCTCCTGTCCTCCTCACCGTGTATTGGCTGATCCTTAACGCCTGCAAAGAGTTTCTGACCTTCACTTGACCAGGAGCCACAGCTCTTTAATAAGCTCAAATGCAATCATGTGTAAAAGATTAAAATCATTTTCATAACAAAAGTTCTCTCTTCTCAGATCTACCCATATGTTTGCTCGTCTCTACTACAGTTCAATCATTGAAAATCACACTGATCAGCATGCTTTGTGGAAATTACAGATTACATCATGGCAAAAGCATTTGTCAGACCCCTCAGTTCACACTGCAGGTCTTAATGCTCAATTCCGATTTTTTGATCAAATCTTATTTTTTTTCGTCTGCTTGTTCACACTACAAATAAAATGTGACAGCAAACGCGCTCTAGTGTGAACCCTCAAAGCGGCCCGCATGTGCAAAAGAAGACGTCACACACAACGCGCTCTGTTTAGACCCAAACCAAACAGTATTGTTTGACTGATGGCCCATAATATAAAGACTTGTTTCGGACTTTATGTTTCCCAATTTGGCGGCAAAAATATACAGCGAGGGTTGTTAGTGTTCCAGTGTGAGGGGAGGAAGCAAGATGCCTTCCCATGAGGCTGGGAATAGGAATGCAGAACACCATCGCCTCCATTTCCTCGCAAGCTTAGGCCTCTTTTTTCCAGACGCTCGTGTCATGTTCATTAACAACATCTCCTTTGAGAATATTCTTCAGGGGAAGCAGAGGGTGCTGCTAGGCCAAACCCCGAGGAAGGCTCTGGTGTTCATGCAAGTTTAGTTTTTCCCTTTTCAGTCTCATTTTTAGTGTGTGTTTTATTGCTGGGTGGAAGCTGATTGATTGATCTCTTCTTGGGACCATGGGCTGCCTAGTCCCCATTTTAAAATGTCTGCTGTGAAATAAAGTTTCTGATCTTACTGTCTGTGACAGTGTTCCCTGACATGTCACAACTTTGATTATTATACTAATAATTAAATAGACTAAAACTAAACATTTTCAAACTGCTTGAAACTAAATTAAATTGTATAAAGAAAAGTGAAATATAAAGAAACATTTATTAGAAATTACAAAACTATAATAACACAAACTCAAACATCCCCTCGTGTGTTTCTATTAGGAGAAGATATTGATTGAGCATTCCAGGGTGGATGTAAAAGGGAATGCTTTCCTGTCATCCGACTGGGATGATGACAAAATGTTTCTCCCACTGAAAACGTGACGTCCACATGAACAGAATCGGCTTTTTGGGGATTTCCTCACCTGGACGTTAAAGACATTTACTGTGATACATTTGCTCAGGTTAGGAGATAAACGTGCAGCAGCGACACGCACACTAACATCTGTGCTCTTTGTGTGTGAGGAGTGAGGTGGGACATTTTAATGCAAAACTATTCATTCTGTCTTATCCCAAATTCTCAGACAGCTGAAGGATGTGACTGAACATGAAGTGCAAACAGGAAGAAGTACAACACTCTGCTTCAATGAAGACCGGGTTAAAATCCTGGCCTGACTGAGCTGTGTGCGTGTTGTAATAACTAAGTTAATACTGCTGTGATATGTTGATCTGTGCCAAATGCAAACCCCACCAGGTATGAAGCACAAGTCCTCGAGCTGACCCAGCTACCACTATGAGCTGTTTTAATGCTGTTAGTAAGTCTTTTTCTTTGTTGTGTGATGTTCATGTTGAATTCACATTTTGTCCCATTTTAGAAGAAAAAAAAGATGCAGATACTCAGTGGAAGGAAATGCTGATCTTTATCAGCCTAGTTTAGATCAAATGGATTTCATCATTAGAAACAACCTCTGTGTTTTCAGCACTGTTTAATGTCTTAAATCTAAATGTGTGTTCACTTTCTGTCTCATGTTTACTGACCTTCTCCTTCGTAATGACATAAGCTGTGACGTTTTCACAGTCCTGAAATCCATCCAGCAAAGTTAGTGGGTTTTCTTCAGTGTCCAGCCTGATGGAAAATTAACATATTAGTATAACTGAAGTGATCTCATAACCCTGTGAAATAAAAGAAATGACAAAATATATTTAAAAACATGGTTCTTGGATCTTATACAAGAGTCAGTGTCAGTCCAACCCAGGACCCTGAGCAGTTATGAATTATCTTGTTATATGTATAGGTGATACTGTGCTGCTGTTCTGTGTCCACATTTCTATATAGGCAGATGGTGTGTGTGTATATGTGTTTGGCTGTAGGATGAATGTCAAGGACCTGCAGGCCTGATGGGTGTGGTCCTGCTGGAGGACTGGCCACACCCGAAGCTCCTGCCACACACCTGTTGCTGATCGGGGCTTGTCGGGGGAGCTATTTAGGAGAGTGCTGGAGCTCCCACCGACGTGGGATCATTGCATGAGACTCCACGTTAGTCTTCAGCTAGTGTGTTAGTTAGTGTGTGTTTGCCCGCAGTTGTAAAGTGTCCTGACGGCTGCTTCTGTTGTTTCCCCAGGAGAAGTGTGGAGCGCCAGACAGCAGCCAGCACGAGGAGTGCTGAGACACGAGAGCGGACAGCTCAAAGACACGGACTTTTCAGGGAAAGACACGACACGGGAGTCAGGGGAGAGCACGGGGATTTATTGTTGTTTGTTTCCATACACTGTAAATAAACGCACTGTTTACACACAGAGCTCCGCGCCTGGGTCCTCCTTCCCTACATCCCTGGCAAACCGTGACGGAATGATCCCGCCAGACATGGACCCAGCAGTCTCTGAGGAAAGGCTCAGGAGGGAGGTTATGGACAGGGTTTACAGACTTTGTGATTTATGGTGGGAAAAGCCCGGAGAAGGGTTGCGTCGCGCCGTGGAGAGGCGGCTGCAGGAAACGCTTTTTAAATTCCCCTGGCTGGTGGACTCCCTCAATTCAGTCGTCCTGGACTTCCTACTCTCAACTCTCCACCTCCACTCTCCTACTCAGGCTGCTCACCGGCCCGGACAGCTGGTGGATTCACAGCCTGACACGCCGGCCCCGACGTCTACACGGAAACGACGTTCACGCCGCCGGCGTTCCTCACCGCAGCCGAATTCCCGGACGTCTCAAGAGCCGGCTGTCGTGAATAATACGGACAATTTTTCATTTCCCTCACCATCTGTTTTTGTGTCTGCAGTGGATGATGACGCCGCTGACGCTGCTATAAGACAGCCGTCAGCGCAGGCAGCATCACCTCGGTCAGAGGTCTCCACACCACTCGCTGCTTCATCATCTCCAGCTGTAGCACTGTCGTCTCATCCGCCTGCAGCCACCATTCTGCCATCTTCTTCACCACCTGCTACGTCGCCACCCGGACCTGCTCAGCCCGAACCGGAGGAGCTCGCGCTGCCTGAGCAGGAGTTCGGCGAGCCGGAGCAGAGCCAGTGCTGCCGCCGGAGCCAGCGCTGGAGCTCAGCGAGCCAGAGCAGGAGCTCGGCGAGCGGGAGGAGCCCGCGCCGCCAGCTGGGGCGGAGGTCATCTCACATATCAAAGCAGTATATTAGTGAGTGTGTGAATGGGTGGATGACTGAGTGTGTAAAGCGCTTTGGGGTCCTTAGGGACTAGTAAAGCGCTATACAAATACAGACCATTTACCATATCAAACCAGCATATTAAGCTTACAGCTCTTTTGTACATAAATCTATTTAATACTTCAATTTTTTGTCTCCATTTATTTATTCATGCTATTTGTATTTTATCTATTTGTACATATTAACCAGCATCTGTCTGTGGACAGCAGAGAAAGAATTTCATTGAATAGAAAAATGCTTTTCTTTGTACACATGACAATAAACGCTTTGAACTTGAACATAAATCCAAATTCAAAATCAAAGCAATGATGAGTGACAAGATTCAAAATTCAGTCAGCACAAAACACCAGGTCATAGCCCAGAACAAAAACCTCAGCAGCAAAAAAAGAACCAGGATGTGACAGCGGCGATGTGTTGTTTATTCACTTCTTTAAAATACTCCAAAGTAACATAAACAAGCTCAGTGCTGTTTGTGTTCCCTATCTTTAAAATGAATAAATAAAACTAAATCCACATTGCACAGAGTTGATTGTACATCAGAGGGACAGCTGCTGCTGAGCAGTCTGGAGACAAAGTTAGAGACGTGCAGAGGAGGGAGGGTGGATATACTGGACTAAGGGTGTGAAGATGGAGCTGCCAGGCAGCAGGAAAACAGGAAATCCTCAGAGAAGATCCATGGATGTACGTGCAGAGGAGGCAGATGATCTGCTGTGATAAATCCTAACGGGCTTTTTGTCTCATTAATAACTGTCAGGAGGAGTAAGATATTTTTGCTGCTATTTTTATGATCATTATTACTATTCCATTAATTATTAATATTGATATTGCATTTAGATGTTTGAACATATTGGCACCCAATTAAGCTTTTATTACAGGTCCAGTAAGAACCACTTTAAACTGTTGAGTCGAATCTATAATTCCAAATGCTTTTCAATGCTCCTATAATCTTAAATGTTTCTGTGCAAAAGGAGACAGGAAACGGCATGCTTTGCAGAAGAGAAACCGAAAGCAGAGTCTGAGTGCAAGTATTTTGAGTAGGTTATGAATCTGTAGTATCTTTTATGTATCTATATCTTTGGATTAAGCTTTTAGTAGAGGTTAAAACATTTACTCAACATATTACATATATAGTTCCAGTTAGGTTATTACATCTAAGGATGAGCCTCTGTTCTGGTGAAAGGTCAGAAGTGCAACGGGTGAGATGAGAGAGCATTTAAGGACGAGACACACATACACACACATAGTTTCAGTTGTGTACGTGCTGGCCTTCTGTCTGGTGGAAAGGTTACAAGGTTTAGCTGATGAAGTGAAGGGTGAAATAAAGGACAGCAGAAGCTGACACATACATACACACACATCGTAGATAGACTCAGTGATATAGGTAACAGTTAATCATGTTTTGCTTGCAACTGCAAAATTGTGCCTGCATGAGTGACAGTTTGTGCAGAACGTGTGCCTGATGTTCCAGACAGATAAGCGAGCGTCCAGGGACAACAGGAAGACACCTGGCTTCGACGCGAAGACAATGTTCTTTTTAAACTATGTTAAAAGTTGTCAACAGAACATTTGTGGTTTTGGATTGACGTATGCTGTATTGTGTCTGCTTTGCAAAAGAGGGGGCTGTACTATCTTACCCCTATAAAACCTTTGTTCTGACTATTGTAAGACAGTTCAACACTGAATCTGCACAGTGTTGGACTCCACATGTGTATTCATTAAAATGTCGTCTAATTGCACCCGGCAGGATCAGTGGTCATTATTTTTGGTCTTCCTCCTCAATTTCTGAACTCTTAACATAACCAACTATTATTAAAAATTCCAGTGTATTGTGAAGCACTGTTAAGGGATTTCTTAGGATTTTAGGATTTTTATTATGTTATGCTTAAGAGTACATTTCATTATCTAAATGTGTTTGCTCTTTCAGTATTCAGCTTAAATGGGGAAGTTACACTCTGTGCAGACTCAACAGGAAGCCTGCAGCACAGTTCTATTTTATCTCTTCCTGTACGTCTCTGAGAATGCTATGAATAAAAGGCTGACAACTATTGCAGGGCGCGAGTCTCCCTGAGTCTCGACCGTGTACACGTAAACCTGTCTGAGCCTTTTTATTCCGACCTGGGTTGCAATACAGGAAAACTCCTGACATTTCTTGGTCCTTCGAGCCGGATGGGACACAGCACTTTTGTGTGACCCCACAGGAAAACCTCACCGAGTCCTGACGCCGTGAGAAGCCCGCGCTGAAGTCTGTCGACAGCTCCTCTCTAGGTAGAGGATATAAAGTCCAGAGACGTGACATTCGGGTTCTGGCCAGCGTTCTTATAAGTGGTCCACGGCGGTGGGGGTCGATGAGGTAGACCTGAGAGACCGGCAGCAACCAGGTGAATATTAACACTCAGACACCTCGCGTAAAACGTCTAGGCTCGCCCAGAGGGGTTGGTAGCATTCCTAAAAGTAAACGCTCGCCTGAAAAAGGGGCTGGAAGCTATTTTATATAAACCTCGTCCGTAAGACGTAGTACGCGTTGAAAAGGTATTGTTGTTGTTTTATTTTTGTTGGTGGAATAAGTTGATTTTACAGCACAATAAGGAGGCTGAACTATTCCACTATTTTGTTTGCTGTTGGCCACCCAAGTACTGGTGAAAAGAGAGAAACAGGTCGTGTTTCATCACGTAAAGGTGACACCGCTTTGAAGAATAGCTTGAAAGTAGAAGGCCGTGTCAACTACCTCCCTCTCTCGATTCTCGTGCCAGAGAAGGTGCCGCAGTTGTGTAGTTGTAAAGTATTAAAATTAAAAGGATTAAAATGGGTAATGAAGCTTCAAAACTCACTGCTGACGAGCAGTGGTTAGAAAAGAAATGTCCAGGAGCTGGACAAATTAGTGCATATAGATGGAGAAATCCAAAGAACACCTAAATGTCCCACGTGGGAGGGAAAATGCATTGACTAAACTATAAGAAACCCTCCAAGCAGAAATAAATACTGAAAAGGAAGCTAAAAAGAAAACAAAGAGTACACAAGAGTTGTATTTTAAAGCATAGAAAGTGGAATGAAGTGGAATAAACAAAAGGTTAAATTAAGGTTAACTTAAAGTAGAGCTTATCTGCGATAAGCATGATAATAGGAGATAATAGGAAGGTTAACAACCTGTAAACTGGTATTAACAATGAAACATAGTTGGCATGACGACCGTGCCTAGAATGAATAGAATGCATGAAACCAGATAATTCACACGAAAATATATCAAATAAAAAGAGAGATGCATAAGGTATATTAAGGCTGTGTCATTGTTCAGCCAAGGAAAATGTCTCCAGCTTGGGAAGGTGTGAAACTGCAGGTCACATCGGCCTTTGATGGATACATAATAAAATATAAACTAATATACTATTGTATATTAGTAGTGAAGTAGTGTATTGTAATATACTATTGCTGTTATAAAAAAGGAAAAACAATACAATGATAACATTAATAATGACATACTATTAATTAGAAGAGGCACCTCAGTCAGTTATGATGTGAGGTGGAAGATTGTTAAAAGTAGTCTGATTCAAGCTTAAGGTTTGCTCGAACTCAGTACAATGATATATGAGATGAAGAAAATAAGGAAATAACTACACTAATCAGGTGCATAGAGACACTTGACCTGCTTGTAAACCTGTCATCTTAGATGAGACTTCGTTAAGATGAAGAGCAAACCTATACTAACAACTAATGAGCCAAACCCTGTATACAACAGCTAAAGCTACAAGATTGAGAAGCTGAATTAAATGAATATGTGGACACTACCAAGCTAATGAGTGTGTGTGATGATACCTGATGTCTGAAAGGGCTCTATTCAGGAGTGTGAGCGTGACATAAAGGTGTTGGTTTTAGATCAAGATTTAGCAGAATTAAAGAGGGTTTATAGACTATGAATACAAAGAGAAACAAAAGAGTTCGATTAGTCTGCAGAAACAGGAAATATGTATATAAATATATATGTGTGCCTGTGGTGTGTCAAGACAGCTCACAGAGAGAAACAGAACTCTATGAATAGACTCTATGAATAGAATGAACAGACAACACATACTCAAATTGTTATATGTGAAATTATTTTTGGAAAGGGTCAGAAGAGATAATTTGAACTTAGAACTCAGTGATATGACGCATGAATTAAACCTTATGGCAATAAACACTTGCAATGAAGAAAGCAGCTTACACTCAATTAATATGAACGCAAAGCCTTAGGCCATAGGCAATTTGTTTTATTTTTGTTTGTTTGCTTAGTGAGTCTGGAAAACAAATTTGTGATCATATTTGTGGATCACAGTGACACATAATGATTTGGGCATATGATTTGCTGATGCCTAGTTTTAGAGCTGTGAGCTATGAACTGTAAGCAATGCAAGGGTTTTCCTACCTCAGCAGTTCGACACATGCCAGACAACTTTCCTATGTAGGCATTTTGCTCACACTGTCACACATCAGAATTGCTGTATGCTGTATCACGCGCTGACCTTCACAGCACCCCACAGGCTGGTGTCGTTGATATCTTTGTAGACGGTTCAGCGTCCGAGAATAGCCTAGGACGAAACTGTGTAGGTTATGCAGTAACCACAGCAGATAGAGTTGTAGAAGCGAAACCGTTGACATCCTCACACACGCAGGCCAAGATATAAATATATACACTGACAGACAGTATGTTTTTTCAACACTTTGAGATCTTCTAAAGACACTGTTGGAAGTGTTTATATTGCCAAAACAGTTCAGAGGTCACTGAAGGCAATAACTTGCAGATCAAAGCCAAACTATAGACACATTAATGTCTGACTCCTCAATGCAAATACCACTTGATGTGCTTATAAACGAACAGAAAGCTGCACCAACTACAGAACAAAGGAAATGGTTAAAAGGTGGAGCACAGCCAGAAAGTGGTTTGATGACTTGTAATAGCAAACCAATACTACCAAAGTCCCTACACGTATCAGCAGCATTATTGTCAACAGGAGGGGGGGGTAGGAGTGGTAGATAAAATTTCGGAAATTTGTCGGAACATGCATGATTTGCCAAAAACATAATGCACATAATGCGCATAATGCACACCACCTCATCCTTTTCATACAATCCACATGAGTTTTATTGAGCTAAATGAATGCCAAGGCTCAGAATACGCTCTAGTGATCATAGACGTGATCTCAAAATGGCCAGAAATCTATCCAGTAAAAAAGCAGACGCCATCTCAGTAGCAAAATGTTTGTGCAACCATTTTATTTCAGTATATGGCATCCCCACTCTGATAAGATCAGACAATGGGACACATATTGTTAATGAAGTAATCAGTAAGGTCTCTGAAGCACTAGGAAATAAAACAGAGACTGAGTAAATGCCTGGAAGAAACAGGGAGACCATGGCCTGAGTGTATAGGCCTGGTAAAAATGTGGATGAGACTGACACAAAGTTCTCAGAAACTCACACCTTTTGAAATCATTCACGGCAGACCATTTCCACTACCAATCACAAGTGAGCCTATAGATAAGTCAATAAGAAAAACTACACTAGCCGAATGGATGACTAAATTACTTGAAAATAAAGAGATTGTTCTAAACAACCAATTGCCAAGTGACATCTCTCCAGTGTCTTGCAGGTTGAAACCAGGTGATTGGATCCTGATCAAAGTACTCCAAAGGAAAAACTGGAGTTCACCAAGGTGGGAAGGTCCTTATCAAGGGGATACTCACCACACCTACTGCCTGCAAAATAGCAGAAAGACCGTCCTGGATTCATCAAAGCCACTGCAAAAAAGTGAGTGACAACATAGACTAAGAGACGCTGACGCCCCTGCCTGTAGGTGATCTAGGAAGGTGGAGAGAGGGCTGTTTGGGTAGAATCCCACCCTGTTCTTCTCGCCCCTAGTCTACTCACCTATAGGACTTGGTGCGTCTGGTCATCATGAAGACGCTCGTCCTCCTAGTGGCTAGTATTGCACTCCTGGTGAGTTTATTAACACTCACCCGAAGGAAAGAAGATGGAAACATGACAACTCACATCTTCGTGACATGACACATGACCACATTCACCCATGGATGAACAATGCATGGTATCGATATATACATGACAGCACACCCAGAAAAGACTGCTATATTTGCTCCTACATGCCCCCAACGACACGGTACGCCACCTTGTATGCGAAAGGAATGGACATAATTCAGGCAAAGTGTCCCGCAAGCTACGCCAGCCGTGGGCATCAATTCCATGAGGAACCTCTCCAGATAGGATGAAACGGCACATGTGACGAATGGTTCTGGGTTGACCTGAAAGTGAAGCACAGAAGTAAGGCTAAATCATTCCCAGTCTTTCTTGAAAACAATGGGAATTAGAGCCACAGCCTATGCTACCGCCAAGAGAACGGATCCACGCCAATGGGCAACACCACCACCAACTGCAAAGCAGTACAGACACATGCTCCTGGAGGGCCCGTGAGGAGCAGCAACATCTCAAATGGCACCTTCTGGGTGCAAGGGATGGCCTGGGATATCCTTCCTGGGAATTGGACAGGTCAGTGCGCTCCCGTTTTCATATCTGACCACACTTTCAAGATAACCATGGACGCCACGTCAACTTCAACATCAACAACAAGGAAAAGACGAAGCACCCCGAACCTCAGGCAGCATGATTCTGTGTGGGGTTCCGATGTCCCAGAGGAATTCAAACTATGGACTAACAGACAGAAAGTTACTCACGCACTCTTCCCATGGGTGGGGGTAGGAAAACACGCTTTAAGGATAGAGACTCTGAACTACCGCTTTGGCCTTTTCTGAATGCTTCATGTAAAATCGACGACGAACAGGATCAGGAAATTGACGCCCTGCGCATTGCAGTAATGCAACACAGGGTAGCATTGGACATGATTCTCGCCGAGAAAGGCGGACTATGTGTCCTTTTTAACAACACATGTTGCACATACATTCCAGATAATGTGCACTCACCGAACATGACTGATGCTCTGAAAACACTGAGACCACTTCGGGACACACAACAACGAGACTATGCCACAAACACAGAAGACTGGCTTACGTGGCTCTTGGGAGTCCCTGCTGATTAAAGGACATGTTTTGTTGGTGTTATAATACTGTTATTGTGTCTTTTCACTTCATGTGTCATACCTTGTTTGAAGAACATGGTATCAAGAATGGTAACTGCTTCAATTCATGCTTACATCACCCTATCACAGAATGATGAAGATGATAATGAGACAGACACTTGGATATAACATACTCACAGAACCCACTATTTTATGATGTCTTGGCTAAAGATGTCTACAAGTGGCCATAGACTGATGCACTGTTAGTGGTTGCTATGTACATATATAGAAGGAAAGATCAAACAACAGGAGGGAATGTTAAGGGATTTCTTAGGATTTTAGGATTTTTATTATGTTATGCTTAAGAGTACATTTCATTATCTAAATGTGTTTGCTCTTTCAGTATTCAGCTTAAATGGGGAAGTTACACTCTGTGCAGACTCAACAGGAAGCCTGCAGCACAGTTCTATTTTATCTCTTCCTGTACGTCTCTGAGAATGCTATGAATAAAAGGCTGACAACTATTGCACTGGGTGCGAGTCTCCCTGAGTCTCGACCGTGTACACGTAAACCTGTCTGAGCCTTTTTATTCCGACCTGGGTTGCAATACAGGAAAACTCCTGACAAGCACTGTCCAAATTATTTTACGAATACTTGCAAAGGACATGAAATATCCAGATGTTAAACCTGCTAAACACCATTTAAAAAAATATAAATGACTGAAAGCTTCTTTACCTTTTCACAGATCTTCCAAATCTTGATTGGTGGTAGTCGTTTCCCCTAAACGAAACACATTCTGCATTATTTGTTATAGTTACTTTTTATTTAATTTTATTTTGTACAAGTGGTAAAATCTCAAAGTGAAGTCTGAAATCTTTAGGTGCATTCTTCTCTCATGGTCACTGGGTCTGTATCTGGTTCTGCTTCCTCGTCTCATCTTCTGATTAGCTCCCACCTGTTTCCTCTGCCCTCCTTACCTGCTGTGTGTTTATTGTCTGAGTCTAACTCCTGTCCTTTGGCTTGTCCTCCCTCATTCTGTGGTTTCACTCGAGTTCTGCTTGTTATCATTTACTCCTGGGTCCACCTCTGTGTTTTTGAAAAGACTTTGGCATTAAAGCTGAAGTGCTGCCTGCGGCACGCTGGGTCAGTATCTGCCTGCTGCACAGGATTACATTACATCTGTCCCCTAAAAACATTTCCTCCGTTAGTTTCCTACTGAGTGAAGAGGCCTACATGAACACACTGGACTGTGGTTATTTTATATAACACATACCAGTCAGTGCATGCTGCTTTGTCTGTGTTGGAGCAGAAAAACATCTCCACTCAGAGACTGCCAACATAGCTCATGTCTTCAGTAACCTTTGACCCCTGATATTAAATAATGTTTTTTCCACATGTGAGAAGGTTTATTCAAATTCTTCTATGACAGTCACAGTGGAAGAATCCACAGTGCTTCTAATAACCAATGTCTATGATACCCACAGGAGCTGTAATGTAGTAATAGCTGTTCACAGTCATACCTGGTTGTTGAGGTGTTCATAAGCCTTTCATCAAACATGTGTTCAGACAGTCCTTGGAGTCGATGCAGTGCAGCGATGTCAGAGCCGAGCTCCTCCCACTCATCTTCTTTCACCTCTGAAAACATTGAAACACAGTTTAAATTAGTTAAGGGGAACTAAGTCCTGGTTCCAGTTGAGAACCACTCCTACACTGGATTTGTATGCCCCTAATCAACTATAACAGACATTTTGTAGGTGATTGTGGCGCGGGCGTGGTCGGTGGCGCGGCTGCAGCGAGGTGCACGCACCTGAGTGGCATCAATGATCACACTGCACCTGAATTAAAAGGGTGGACGACATCCTGTCTTCGTCGCTGTTGTTGGGGAAGTGTTCAGGTGTGTGCGTGTAAAGTGACGGCAACTGAGAGTAATAACAGAACGCTGAAAAGCCTACGAATGTGTTTGTCTCCACTTTGTGCCTTTAAAGTGATCCTTGCTCAATCATCCAGGTAACTCACTCTCCACAGTTTGATCCTGTTCATTTGGACGTTTTCAGTGGGAGAAACGTTTCATCATCATCATCAGGTGACTTCTTCAGTCTCAGCTGAAAACAGGTTTCAACCTTATAAACAGCACATTTGCATAATGACAGAAACAATGACTGTTGGGGAATGGCTGCAATCACAGCATTGTAAGATGGTGACAGATGTACCCTTAGGCCCCCTCCTCGATTCAGAGATGGGCTTTCCCTTTTCACGTAAATGGCCTCCTTGACTCCGCCCTCAAACCATCCTCCCTGTCCAGGATGTGTACATCCTCATCCTTGAAAGAGGGTCCACTGGCCTGTAGGTGTAAATAGACACCACTCACTTGATCGTTGTATGCGTCAGTGTACACCTGGCTCTAAAATACTCTACGTTCTTGTTTGTACCTTGCCTATGGGCTAACCTGTGACCTGTGACATCAGGTCAGGTGGGTGATAATATCAGTGAGATTGGGTACCAAGCTCCAAGTACAAAGAAAGGAGCGCAGAGTGCGACAGAAGCTGACCAGAGAGACAGGATGATGGCGAAGCTGGAAACCTGGAGCCTTCAGTTACCAAGACTACGTGAAGTATCCTCTGAAGGTCAACTAGAAGATGTGAAAGCAGCATTATTGGCAGTCCTCACTGCGACCATCACTGAAACCAACCAGGTGATCAACACTACAGCCGTGTGTATGCAAGCAGGCGGCTTGGTGCTATAGCTACAGGAGAGGCTGGATCATTGGATGGTTAGGGGTCAATCTATGATGAAGGTGGTGCAGGACAGTGGAGTTGTGGCCCCATAACACTGAAGTGGACAAGTTGGAGGGCATCTTGGTATCTTATTTTTATGTACTGCACATTTCCATTGTTCTATTACTACTCCTACTTTCTTTCCTACATAAAATATATTTTAACATTTTATATTTTGTAATCCAAATATAAAATACTCTGTGAAAGAGGGTCTTCTACACTCTCATGCAACTCTAATGCATTCATGTAGCATTCTTTTAAACTTAATTCTCAGCATTTTGCATTAGTGAGAAACACTGATGTTGTTTCAATCAGTTATAATTACCATTTTATTAAGGTTCAGGTTATTACACAGAAACGGCCATATGAATTTCCTTGTAGTCATCAATATTCTTTATTTACTATCTTTATTATTCTTTGCTTTAAAATGTTGTTACCATGGTTATCAATGTGTTATTAATTAGAAACAGGCAGTTTTGCATTTTGCAGCCTTGTTTCCTGCTTATTGAACAGAAACTACCACAGATATTCCCATTTAATAATCCAGAGCAATAAACATAATATTTACATTATTGATTTTAAGCAAAGCAGAATGTTGGAAACTTAAGGTAGGATTAATTCAAGCATTATAATATAGTAATACTATCAAAATAGGCTAAAACATCAGTCACTATTACCTTATTATTATTAGGTTATTCCAATTGAAACTGTATAAAAATGTGAAAATTCAAACTCACCTTTGTATTGTTACAAAGGTATTACACTATTATTACTGACGGCCACCATGCGTTTACTTGAATATTAACTGGTTATTATGTTATAATTGAGTGGTAATAACTTTGAAATGACAACAGCTGGATTTCCTGGAGGAACCCACCCGAGCGATTAATACAGTTTTATCCAATCTCTAATCATTATTACGGGATTGTTTCTGTCTTGTTATCCTACCTCTGACACTTTATTGCAGAATGTAAAACTCGAAGTCAGAACTTCATTGCGGATAACAAAGTGACCAAGAAACCCCAAAAGGCAAAATACACTATCTACGCCGGGCAAGAACAGAACAAGAGACAGAGACAAGAGGTGATGTTCATGGAGAGAGCAAAGAGAACATGACCGGAGAGATCGGAGGTAAATTAAAACAGGGACACTGAAGACAGAACATGGAGCAGAGACAGACTGTCAGGGTTCCTGGGTCGTTAACCCAGTGTTTTCAGTTTTGTCATTTTAGTTTATTTTGCCACATCAATGTTGTTCTCACTTCCTGTTTTTCCTGTCAGCTCGTCTCATGTGTCGTTAGCCAGGTTATGTTCAGCTGTGTACTCACCGGTCTCTCATTATCATCCTCATCAGTCTGTGTGTCTAAGTCTTCTGTTTCCACTCGTTCACCATCATGTCTTTGAATGTGTCTACGCCATACGTGTTTTCACTCCAGCCAGTTCAGTCATTTCAGTTCAGTCGGTCCTCCGTTTCATGTCCTGTTCATCCGCTCATCATAATAAACACTAGCCTTCAGCTATCTGTGAGTCCAGCGTTTGGGTCCTCCTTTCCTTGCATCCACACACAACACAAGCCCTGACACAGACTGGCCAAGAAGAACGAACATAACCAGAAACAACACAGAGCTCGTAAAGACTGCTCACATTATGTTTTTAATTTATGTTTAAAGTGAAGTTTAATTTTATATTTTTGCTTTTGGTGCCTAACTGCATAAAGCTTGTTAGATATTATAAAATTCAATTCAATTTTATTTATATAGCGCCAAATCACAACAACAGTCGCCTCAAGGCGCTTTATATTGTAAGGTAAAACAGATCAGATTGATTGATGGCTGTTAGAAGACGACTTATAAAGGCCACAAAAACTAAAGACCTGTTGGTATTCTTTAGATTTAAAATTAAGATTAATAGTCAGCACCTCTAAATTCATAATGTAATTTATAGAGCACATGTATGCAGGGACGATGAGCTCCTCAGTTGAGTCTTTAGTCTTGGTCCTTTTACAGCCAACTCTTTTGCAAACACTTTCATAAATAATAATAATCATTATTATTATTAGAAATCTTGTTTGGCAATTTCCATTGTAAATATTAATCTAGAGGCGACCGTGGCTCAGGGGAAGCGCATCTGTAACCGGAAGGTCGCCGGTTCGATCCCCGGGCTCTCTGTCCTGGTCGTTGTGTCCTTGGGCAAGACACTTTACCCTACCGCCTACTGGTGATGGCCAGAGGGGCCGATGGCGCGATATGGCAGCCTCGCTTCTGTCAGTCTGCCCCAGGACAGCTGTGGCTACAACTGTAGCTGCCTCCACCAGTGTGTGAATGTGAGAGTGAGTAAATAGTGGCATTGTAAAGTGCTTTGAGTGCCTTGAAAAGCGCTATATAAATCTAATCCATTATTATGAAATTAAGTAGTGGATGGCAGTAAAAACGCACTGGAACTGAGCCGTCTTCAAGTACGCTATCATTCCAGTCGTTGTCATGGTTACTGTCAGCAGACTCACTCATCCACAGTTCAGTGTGTTTATTTAAAGTGACGACTGTAACAGGACTCTGAGACAGCTGGACGTCATGAAGGTTTGACCAGCAGCAGCAACAAAAACTGTCCCCAAACTACTCACAGCCCAGAACAGTCCACTCTTACCAGAGTCCAGGATCAATCTGGTGTTGAATGACTGGTGTGATAATCAGCCCAGGTACAGACAAACAGAGGCTGGAGGAAGACACACCGCGACAAAGTGTGATTAAACAGACAGAGAGAGGAGAGAGTGTGCAAAAGTGAGAGCGAGCCATGAGACCAGAGGACCATGATGATGGTAGAGTGATGGTGTCCTCCTGTTCTTGGAAAGTCTGGACTGCTGTACAAATGTTTGAAATACAAACTAGCAAGAACACAAACACAGACCTGCTTATTTGGGTATTGAGAAACAACTTTGTCTGAGTCTCTTGTTGCTGCGTGCCTCGTGCTTCTTTGTAGTTCCTAGTGTGTAAGTTCCTGGTTCGTGCCTTGAATGAGTTTTTGTATGCTGTTCCTGTGGCTTCCATCAATAAAGTGTGATGCAAAATTTGTGTTTTATCTAACCTTTGTGTACTGCTGATATGTAATTGTAACTTTCTTGTACAAATAAAGAGTACAAAGATGGGAAACAACTGAGTGCAAGCTTTGCTCCGGGTCACGACACGCTTCATTATGAAGCTGAGGCCAACATGAGGGTGAGAACTTCACTCCGACCAGCTGAACAAAGACTGTATCCTCACGATGGACATGATTAACGTGCTTGGTTAACATGACTATCAGAAATGTCTTGTGGTCCAGTTACTGCAACAAACAATGAAATAAAACAGCAGCAACAAACAGAACACGATACAGTGATCCAGACTCTGAACTTTGTTTGATGTTAGTGAAGAAACTGTGAGCATCAGTGATTTTACTCTAAACGTCTTTTCTCAGAATCGATCCAGCTTCTCCATCAGACTAAAGACTCATATTTTTTTATGTTTGAGGTCAAATTGGCCTCAGGAATCAGTAGCTTCCAAAGATCACTGCCATAGAATTTTAATAAATTTGTAAAATTAAATTATATTTTTAACGTAGCAGTTACTTAATAATAATAATGCAAAACAGCTGATGAAAAATAATAAGTTGAACTGAAATGGAAGAAAATATTAGATGAAGTTATTTGAATTACTGGGGCTGTTTATAAAAATAATTAAGTTTAGATTATTTAATTTATTGAATTGCTTTGAGTGTTTGTCTTTGCAGTGCAGAGATGTGTGGTTTCCACAGGACAGAAAGCATACATGTGATTTTAAACATGACGCGTTACAGGAGAGCAGACAGGAAGTATTTAAAAGGAGCTCAGCCTTAAACATCTGCAGCAGGAAAACAGACCCATATAACAAAGTCAAAGTAAACTTTATTGTCATCTCCGCTATATACAGTACAGTATATAGAGAGACGCGGCTCCAGTTCCATTCAGTGTAAAAGAACAACAATAAGTAAGAGTAACCATAAGAATAAATATTCTGGGTACGGGAGAATAAAAGGATCAATAAGATTCTAAAATTTACATTTTGACTTTGAAGTGGTTTAGATGACCAACATAGCAGCTTTACAGTTTACAGTATGACTGACCTTTATATTAAAGTGACCTTGAGTGAAATAAAGTGACCAGCATGAGCACGATTCCTGAGTGTAGGATTGTCCATAGAGCAGCATCTATATTTACAAAGGTAATGGTATGTGTGTGTGTGTGTGTGTGTGTGTGTGTGTGTGTGTGTGTGTGTGTGTGTGTGTGTGTGTGTGGAGGGGGGGAGGGGGGAGCCGGTAGCGAGTTCAGGAGTCGCCAAAGTGCTTGTTCATAGGGGGTCATATGATTGTTGGGTTTTTCTCTGTATGTATTATTGTAGGGTCTACCTTACAGTATAAAGCGCCTTGAGGCGACTGTTGTTTTGATTTGGTGCTGTGTAAATAAAATTAAATTGAATTGTGTGTTTCCCTCCGTGCTCCTTATCGATTGAAAACTTATTTATTTAATCTTGCATTTTCGGTTAGTTAGTGATCTATCAGATGTACACTTTGTACTTTCATTGCATTTGTATGCAATTTTAACCTATTGTGTTACTGGGTTTTTCCAGTTGATATTTCTGTGTTGATCTTACCAAACTTTTCCACTAGGAGTGAAATATTTGTTTTAACATAGTACTCCCGGGTTAATTAGTGCTTTGTTTTGTCTGGAAATGTATTTGTACTCTACTATCGAACCCATATGTAATAATTTTATTTCATATTTTACTATTGAGAAGCACTTAGGTGTACCTCTGGTCTTTAAATGTGCTATATAAATGAAGTATATATTGATTGATCCTTAGTCTCTTGTCTCCAGGTTTCTCAGTGTTTAATATCAGTTTTTTGGGTTTGTTTATTGTTTATGGAGTTTTTTTTCTGCACTCCTCCATCTGACTGTCCTGCATCAGGGTCCTACATCCTGCCTACCACAGCCGTTTCATGACAAATAATTACTGTTAGTTTAAATCAGGGCTCTCAAACTTAAATGAGCTGTGGGCCGCTGCTGGCACTGTCATCTCATGTGAGGGCCACTTTAGTGTTCAAGTAGTACAAAACAAACAAACAAGAAAACACCCACAAATATTTCCTAAAATGTAGTTTTGCTTCTTTGTTGTTGTTGTTTTTTTAAATTTTACTTCAAACACTGTATAACAAAACAAAACTGCAAACGTGAATGCAAATGTTTTTCTTCTCAATTTTAACTAATTGAATCCTTTCATTGAACCACCAAATAAACACACTGGTCCTCTCTGTCTGACACGTGGCAGCACTTGTGCTCTCATTTAGTTCATATTTAACAAAATAAAAACGCAGACATGAGTGTACACTTTAGTTTGTTACTCTCTCACTGAGCTAACACAGCCGATCCCGCCACATGTTTGTGCTCTCTGCTCATGTTGCTTTCATATTAAATAATTTTTTGCTTTTTAAAGAACTTATTTTGACCTTTCACTCAATAACAAACAAATCCTCTCTAATAAAAAAAAGTATCAATGAGGGCCAAACTGCATTATATTTCTTCACATCAATATACGGGCCGCAAGTAGAGGTGATGTGGTCCGCAAGTGGCCCCCGGGCCGCAAGTTTAAGACCTCTGGTTTAATGCATTAAGCACAATTTTCCAACAATACAGTTTTATATGTAATGACGTGTTTTATTGCTACTTTCACTTAAAATTATAAAAAAGGTTAATCATTTGCAGCTAATAGTAAATATTTTGTAATATTTACTATTATACTATCACTATTACTATGATATTGTAAATATTAATTAATCTATAAAAAGTTTAATGTTTTACAGTTCTGATGCCAGGAAGGAGCACAGTAAGGTGAAGACGTCTGGGAGGTGTTACAACCTATAAATGTTCCAGCACATAACTTATGGTGAAATGAAAATTAACCTTAGGTTATGGGCTGTTTAATAAAATGCTCCCATAAAGAATTATGTTCTCAAGAGAGGCTGAATGTTAGTTGGAGTATTCAGGATTCTCATCCTTGTCAGCTGTCAGCTGAAAGATGTTATAATCAGTGTTGGGTAAGTTACTTTAAATTAGTAACTTAGTTACATTACTAGTTACTTCTATCAAAAGTAACTCAGTTACTTCAAGTTACTCGTTACTTTCAGAGTAACTAGTTACTCGGGAAAGTAACTTTGGTTTTACTCAGAATTCTCTTGTTAATGTGTTGCTTCTGTAACTGGATACCCAGCCACACTGCCAGTCTTCTAGCTTGCTTACTTGGCACAAGTGCACTGTGCCACCTACCAACAGAAAGGAAAAAATAATGTGCACATTTCCACGAGAGAAATCCCACGCCTGGACCGTTGTTGACCGCCGCCATGATTCTAGCCTGCTTTTTACATCCAACACAAAAACTGCAGTCGTGGTGCTTTCAATTGTACTCAGAACTCGGAAATTCTGCCTTCTGAATAGGAAGATGTAGGTAACACCAGACTGCAGATGAGCTGCATACAGAGCTGGACTGGGACAAAAAATCGTCCCGGGCATTTTGACTAGAGACCGGCCCGCCATTATAGGAAAAATCATAAAGCCTTTGAATGAAAACAAACACTGTTGTGACAGTGATGTACACTGTTCTGATGGTATATATGTATCAATCTATCAATCGTTTGTTGTAAGACTCAGATAAATATTTTTTAAAAGCGAGACATTTTAAATGAGAATAATAAAGAAAAGTATTTCCTTGTGCCCCCCTTTCCCTGTTAATGCCCTACCTGGCCCCCCTGGCAACACTTTGCTAGACCCGCCCCTGCACAGTTACCAGCTGTCAGCTACTTAGAAAAGGATCCTGGTGTTATTTGTCTCTCAGAAACAGTTCATAACTTCCCTTCAACTCATTCATGTCACCTAAAAGGTAAACCTGTTTCTCCATCACCTGTTCAGCTCTGATGATTCAGTAAGGACATCTCCTGGTTTCATCTTCATGTTTCCCTCTCACCAGATAACCAAACCGACATCATGACCAGCAGCTTTACAGCTGTGGCTCCAGCAAACATCAGCTGATACTAGAAATTAATATTAAATAAATTCTAACAACAGCTGATCAAGCTTAAACGTGCTGCTGTTGTTTAACGCGACATCCGCTGGTTTCCTCTTTCTGGCGCAAAGTGGGCGATAAATAAATTCAATTCAATTCAATTCAATTCAATTCAATTTTATTTATATAGCGCCAAATCACAACAAAAGTCGCTTCAAGGCGCTTTATATTGTACAGTAGATAGCACAATCATAAACAAGAGAGAAAAGCCGATCAGCTGATCACTGATCAGTTTTATGATTGAAGTAGAAACAGGAGAGGGAGGGGGGAGAATGAGAGAAGAGGCAGCTGCAGCGTAAAGACAGAATAAATGCAGCTTTGTGTCTTTTTCATTGTAGCTGAAGCTGTGTTCCTTTTCAGCTCAATACGAAACGCGCAATATTTTCTCTGAAAACGAGACGATTCTGTTTTTTACGGGACGGTTGGCAACTCTAATAATTAACCGTATGAACAAAATAAAGTTCAACATCAGTAACATAGCACCCACCCAGCTGTATAGAAACTCCGTCATGCTAGTCAAAGGAGTTTGCAAAGAAAAAAAAAAAAAAAAAAAAAAGCGTCTGGACTTCTTTAAGTTGCTTGAAGACATTTCACCTCTCATCCGAGAAGCTTCTTCAGTTCTGAGGTCAAATGGCCGAGAGTCCCAGATTTAAACCCAGTGGGAGTTTCCCCCCAAGGAGGGACAAAGGACCCCCTGGTGATCCTCTAATCACATGCGCCAAGTTGTGAAAGCGGGTGTGGGACCTAATCAGCCAGGGTTTCGGGTGAGCTCATTGTGAAACCTGGCCCCACCCAATCATGTGAATTCCTGAGGTCAGATGGCCCAGGATGTGAGTGGGCGTTAAGGCGTCTGGGGAGGGAACTCAAAACTGGATTATAGATGGCAGACAGTTGGTGTCGTAAACCACCGCCTCTGTTCAAAGATGGTCGCTCACAGTGGACATAGATGGCCTCTTTCACTCCTCTTTCAAACCATCTGTCCTCTCTGTCCAATATGTGAACATTGGCATCCTCGAAAGAGTGACCTTTATCCGATGACCTGGATGACTGAGAATCTTCACAGATATATTGTCCATCATGCTAGCTAGCACGCAGTACAAAAAAGTCAGCATAAGGAAAATAAACTCCACCTAAACTTGGTTTATATCTGACTCCGATAGACTGCAGGTCATAACTTCTTACCTGAAGTTCAGTTCACCTGATACTCGGACTGGCGACCGCCTCGGGTCTCTGCTCTTGCCTCCCTTTTCCTTCATCCACCTGCTGGCCTCCACCACTTGCTAATGTTACTGAATCTGTGGAAGCTCCGCGATATCCACCACACGAAGTAACGAATAACGAGCCTATCTAAATCCCAGTAACGAGTAACGCGTTCCTGGTTTTGGCATAATAACTAGTTACCGTGCTCGTTACCACAATAATAACGTAGTTACTGTAACGCGTTACTTAATAACGCGTTAGTCCCAACACTGGTTATAATACAGTGGCTTGCAAAAGTATTCGGCCCCCTTGAACTTTCCCACATTTTGTCACATTACAGCCACAAACATGAATCAATGTTATTGGAATTCCAGGTGAAAGACCAATACAAAGTGGTGTACACGTGAGAAGTGGAATGAAAATCATACATGATTCCAAACATTTTTTACAAATAAATAACTGCAAAGTGGGGTGTGCATAATTATTCAGCCCTCTGAGTCAATACTTTGTAGAACCACCTTTTGCTGCAGTTACAGCTGCCAGTCTTTTAGGGTATGTCTCTACCAGCTTTGCACATCTACAGACTGAAATCCTTGCCCATTCTTCTTTGCAAAACAGCTCCAGCTCAGTCAGATTAGATGGACAGCGTTTGTGAACAGCAGTTTTCAGATCTTGCCACAGATTCTGGATTGGATTTAGATCTGGACTTTGACTGGGCCATTCTAACACATGGATATGTTTTGTTTTAAACCATTCCATTGTTGCCCTGGCTTTATGTTTAGGGTCGTTGTCCTGCTGGAAGGTGAACCTCCGCCCCGGTCTCAAGTCTTTTGCAGACTCCAAGAGGTTTTCTTCCAAGATTGCCCTGTATTTGGCTCCATCCATCTTCCCATCAACTCTGACCAGCTTCCCTGTCCCTGCTGAAGAGAAGCACCCCCAGAGCATGATGCTGCCACCACCATATGTGACAGTGGGGATGGTGTGTTCAGAGTGATGTGCAGTGTTAGTTTTCCGCCACACATAGTGTTTTGCATTTTGGTTTCATCTGACCAGAGCACCTTCTTCCACATGTTTGCTGTGTCCCCCACATGGCTTGTGGCAAACTGCAAACGGGACTTCTTATGGTTTTCTGTTAACAATGGCTTTCTTCTTGCCACTCTTCCATAAAGGCCAACTTTGTGCAGTGCACGACTAATAGTTGTGCTTTTGTCTTTTTGTAGCCTAAGCCTGCTTTAAATTTCTCAATAACTTTATCCCTGACCTGTCTGGTGTGTTCTTTGGACTTCATGGTGTTGTTGCTCCCAATATTCTCTTAGACAACCTCTGAGGCCGTCACAGAGCAGCTGTATTTGTACTGACATTAGATTACACACAGGTGCACTCTATTTAGTCATTAGCACTCATCAGGCAATGTCTATGGGCAACACTCAGACCAAAGGGGCTGAATACTTTTGCAAGCCACTGTATACACGTCTATCCATCCATTCTGGTCTGTTTATCCTTATCAGGGTTGCTGGAGCCTATCCCCGCTGTCATAGGGCAGGGGACACCATGAACAGGTCACCAGTTTATATCAGGACTAACACCAGACTAAGGTGGAAGTCTCTTACCGAACTCTTCAATGAGGCCGAGGAGGCTGAAGATGATCATGAGCTTCAAACTCCAGCAGCCCTGCCTCTGTCCTGCCATGGCCCTGCAAAATATGATTAACATGACACTGTGACACAGTCCAGCTGGAAACATGTGAACATGGATCACCCCAAACATTTTCACAGCTTCTACACAGGTTCAGACGTTCTCCTGTCATGTTTTCATAGATTCCAGCTTCTGCAGGTGAAGTGGTCTTGTTTTGTGCAAACAGTCATGGTTCTGCATCTTTGACCTGGTTGTTTTGAGTTGTAATTTGACTTCATGATGTGATTTTGTTTGTTATAGATTTCTTAGTTCCCTTATGTGATCCCTGTCTGCTCTCCCAGTGTGTCCTCGTGTCTGTCTCTGCCCTGTCTCAGTAGGTAGTCATGTCTTCCCAGCACATGCGCAATTGTGCACTGCTGACACGCTCTCGGCACAAAAAAAATCTAACCTGAATTGAAATTAAAGTAAATATGTTAACAATTCTGTTTTGCAGTGTTAGTCAGTGACTGGCTGCTCCTGTATGGGATTAGAACGATGCCACCTTATCCTATAGTCCAGCCAATAATGAGATTCACATTCGTATACACGCAGCCAATCAACGTCGCTGACAGGCTATGACAGCGTCCTTATGTGCCGACACCGGTGTTTTAGCTAGCAAAGCGGCGTGGCTGATGTGCGGTGAAGCCACATTAATGACAACGTGTCCAACCATTGGAGATGTGAGCAGGACAGACGGAACAACTGACGGAAAAAGTGTGGACTTTATACCAGTTTTTAAATTGTGTTGATCGGCCACGTAAAACCAGAGTTATGATAAAAATATCTGCAATGTTTGGTTTTCTTCCTGAATACTGTCGTTGTTTATATTTACTGCGGGAAGAAACGGTAAAAATGCTCCAAAGCACTCTCCGCCTGTGAGCAAAGACAAAACCAAAAAACCCCCCCACCCTTTCCTATTCGTCCAAAAAAGTACGATGTCGACCAATCAAAAAATGATATGGCAACGTGGCATCTAGTTGTTAAGAAACGGGGGGAAGTTTTAGGAGTGACGGCGGTGTTCTGAGATGTGAGAGATTTGCGACGTTAAGCACAAATCTTGTGTAGTTAGTGTGTAGTTAGTGTGTAGTTAGTGTGTAGTTAGTGTGTAGTGTAGTCAATAGTTTTGTTGTGTGTGTCAGAACAATGAGGCGGCTGCTGAATGTTACAGGTGTTACAGCAGTGATACATCTCCTGTTGTCAGGCCTGCAGGTATCAGGCTGTTGTTCTCCTTTATCTCATAGTGGACAGAAATTATTTTTTGGAGTGGCACAAATAATTTGTGTGGCATCAGATTTGATGCAGAACAGCTGATTGTTCTGTAAATAGTTTGAAATGTTTATTTAAAAAAACGCCTTGGCTGCATTTTTAGGTAAACAGCTGCAAAAACTTTGTTGTTTGCAAAACTCAGTAACTTTTTTAAAGAAGTAACTATGTAATTAATTACCCAACATTGGTCATTATATACTGTATTTTACAGACAGAGTTACAGGACTCTCCCAGACCACAGACTCAGACGCTTTATAAAAAATAAATAAATAAATAAATAATAAAGTTGTGTTTTCAAAATTGGAGTTCAAGTTATTTTTACTTCCAATAGTGTTAACATCCTACACAGGTCATGAACAGGATTTTTTTTTAAATTTTCATTGTAAGTGGGCTAAAGCAGTTAATTAAAAGTAGTCTAACATAAATGTAAATGTTGCAATTTGATTATTTTAATAAAACATGTAACTTGGATGGATTAGATGCTGGCGTGACCACAGTGCACACGTCTGATGTCGCTCACAGTGGTCCAAGGGACGCTCAGGGAGTTTGTGTGTTCGCTCAGACATTAGAGGGAAGATTGGTTCCCAGTCAGTCATGTTTCGATGGTTGTTTCCTTTTTGTGTGTGTCAAGTTCAGTCTCAGTCTCTGTCTCACTGGTTATTATGTTTCCTGTCTTGTTTTTGCAGGTCTTCTTCTTGTGTTTGCTGTTTAGTTTTGTTTCCTTTGTCTGGTCTACCTTGATTGTTGTTCACTAGTTTTTTCATCTTTATGTGTATTTCTCGTCCTTGTAATGTAAACCACCTGCGACCGATTCTTCACCAGCTGCTGCCAATCATCCGCCATCTTAGGCAGGACTATTTAATGGTGTGGCTGAGCCCCAGACAGCACTCGAGTATTGCACTAAGCCTGGTAGTGTTACAAGCCATTCGTGTAGCTAAGTGTTGTCAGCTCTATTTGATTATTTACTGTTGTTGTTCTGTGTGCGACTGGGACGGAGGACTCACAAGCACAAGGAGACACTTGGAGGAGAAACAGGCACCCACTACCACGCACAGTCTGAGCACAGGAAGGAGGACGCACCAGCCACTATTACGCATTCAAACTGTTGTAAACCTTTCTTCCACTGTAAATAAACGCACTGCTTACATTCAGAGCTCCACGCCCGAGTTCACTCAATCCTTAACCATGACAGAATACTCCAGGCAGCCATAACACCAGCTACTGGTAGACAGAACAGTCAGCCGAGACTGCAAGACCAGACTGACCAACCTGTGCACAGCCTGGATTGATTACAAGAAGGCCTATGACTCAATGCCCCACAGCTGGATACTGGAATGCCTAGAATTGTACAAGATCAACAGGACCCTAAGAGCCTTCATCAGGAACTCAATGGGGATGTGGCGTACAACACTAGAGGCCAACTCCAAGCCCATAGCACAAGTCACCATCAAGTGCGGGATCTACCAAGGAGATGCTCTGTCCCCACTGCTGTTCTGCATAGGCCTGAACCCCCTCAGTGAGATCATTAACAAGACTGGCTACGGATACCGACTACGGAACGGAGCGGTTGTCAGCCACCTCCTGTACATGGATGACATCAAGCTGTATGCCAAGAGTGAACGAGACATCGATTCACTGATACACACTACCAGGCTATACAGCAATGACATTGGAATGTCATTCGGACTGGAGAAGTGTAGTCGGATGATAACAAAGAGAGGGAAGGTAGTCAGAACTGAGGGGATTGAACTACCAGAAGGCAACACTGCAGACATAGACGACAGCTACAAGTACCTGGGGATCCCGCAGGCGAATGGGAACCATGAAGAGGTCTCTAGGAAAAGCTGCACCAGTGGCTGGACAAAGCTGGACTGAAAGACAGCACAGAGGCACTAATCATGGCAGCATGTAATGGAGACCAGGGGTTTCATTACCTTGCTAGCATTGTTAGTGATTAATTGATGGATTGGGAATTTAAAATAGTATAATAAAGAAAAACACATTAGTTCTTATGAATTCTTTATTAGGTTTATTTGACATACAATTAAAGTGACAGCTTGTAAAGGTGAAGAGACAGGGGGACTGGCCATCCTTCCTGTGTCAGAGGATGTGAAATGTGTGAAATGAGAACTTATAAAGGTACTCATCTGTTCTGGTTGCTTCTTGCAGGATGTGGAGCAAAAGAGTGAAAGCGGCTCAATCACTTGCTTAAGAGCTCCTGGAGCAGACCAGTGTGCCGGGTTAGGGAGTATGGTTAAAGAGGGTTTTAATTTATATAGTAATGGGTAGGGATGGGTATCGTTTAGGTTTTATCTGATACCAGTACCATACCGGTACTTTTGAAACGGTGCCGGTGCTTAAAGAATGGAGAACACAACCTTGTCCAAAAACCTCTCATGTTCAGCTGTTTTTTTGTAAAAAGATAACAATGTTAGCCTTTTCTGCAGCTATAGGGCATATATCGTATCGTATATGTACATATATCATGTGCATGTATCGTACCCATCCCTAGTAATGGGTGAAGCTTATGTTATTGGTTTGGTTATAGTATGTGTTGGAAATATGTATATGTTTGTTATGTGCTTTAATGTTATTGTATGTTTGTTTGTGTGGAGGGTTATGTTTTCATTTTGATTGGTTAACCCCCATACTTGGGATATTCCTGATGCTCACCTGAAAAGGTAGAGTATAAAAGGAAGCCATTTTGTTTAGTTGGGGTTAGTGTTTTGTGCTGTCATCATCTTCCTTCTTTAATAAAGTGCCAATCCATGGATGTCTTTTACTTCAGTCTCGCGTCATATTATTGGACAGAACAGAACCTATGACCACTGGCCAAAACTGACACAGCACAAGAACAAGCTCTGAGTACAAGATCCATAGAGGCTGGGGTCTATCACACCAGGCAAGACCCCAGGTGCAGGCTGTGTAAAGATGCCCCAGAGACAATCCAGCACATAACAGCAGGGTGCAAGATGCTAGCAGGCAAGGCATACATGGAACGCCATAACCAAGTGGCCGGCATAGTGTACAGGAACATCTGTGCCGAGTATAACCTGGAAGTCCCGAGGTCAAAATGGGAGACGCCCCCAAGGGTGATGGAGAATGACCGAGCTAAGATCCTGTGGGACTGTGTGTGTGTGTGTCTGTGTATGTATAGACATATATATATTATTCCCCACTCAGGGAATAATATATATATGTCAATTATTGTATATATGTCACATCACACATTTATCTTATCTTTTACTACACAAATATGTATTATTACAGGAAAATGTGACATCCGTGTACTACAAAACATACCCCCCTCCCAGGAATGTGTGTGGGCGATGCTCTTCCAGCCAGTCAGGCAGGAGGACAGGAAATAAGTTGTGTGTGTAGAAAGAAGGGGCTGATTGTTTTTCTTCTCTTGCAGGAAAAGGTCGGAGGAAAGGACAAGGTCGGATAAAACTTTATATTAACATTAATTACAATGCATGTTCATAATAGGAGTTATACACTCCTCATTAGAAGGATATAAGCACTAACCCCACAGTGTGGAGGGTTAAAAATAAGAATAAGGCGAGTTTAGTGTTGAAGATAAAACTGCTACACCCTTACATAGGAAGAGGCCTTGGCCATGTGTGGGTGTGTAACATGATGTTCCTGCTGACAGAAAACTGACCAGAAATAGAAACTTTAAAGTGTTGGTTAAAGCTGACATCAGTGTGGAAACAAAAGCTGTGTAGTAGCTAGAGATGGCACGATACCACTTTTTTATGTCCGATACCGATATCATAAATTTGGATATCTGCCGATACCGATATGAATCCGATATAGTGTGTTTTTTAATCAATAAAACTGTTTTTTTAATATCTTGCTGCATTTTGTATAAGTTCATACTCAAGTTTAAATAAACAACAACACTAAAGCTATTCTGTTATACCTGTATGTAAAAAATACACTGCAGCCAAAATATTTCATAGTTCAGCAACACTGATCAATCTAATAAACTTAAACCTGCTCCATCCTCCCTATTCTGGTATTTTAAAGAGTACTTAGCAGAAATATTAAGCAACCTAACTAATAGGGTTCAAACTCCCAGCAAAAAAAAATAAGGAACCACCCCCACCCTCCACCTCATGATGCTTAATCGATGTAATCAACTTTAATTTGATGCAGGGTGAAAAAAAAATGCAGAAATAAATTATTTTTCAAGAATAATTAAATAGATTCAACATCTTTCTTCAACAGAATTGCAGACTGCACAGATGGTTCCTTCCCAAAGGAAAAAGTACTATAGCTTACTAGGGTATATTAGACTTAACAGTTACTATATACAGTAATGGACTTCTATACATTTTACATCAGATTAAAACTTTGGGTGTAAGATTCAGATAATTATTTATTAAAAGCTCGACATTTTAAATGAGAATAAGAAAGAAAAGTATGTCTTTGTGCCCCCTTTTCCCTGTTCATGCCCTATCGGCCCCCCTGGCTACACTTTGCTAGATCCGCCCCTGCACAGTTACCAGCCGTCAGCTACGTAGAAAAGGATCCTGGTGTAGAAAGTAATATTAAATACATTCTAACAACAGCTTATCAAGCTTAAACGTGCTGCTGTTGTTCAGCCGCTGGTTTCCTCTTTCTGGTGCAAAGTGGGCCAAAAACAAAGAAGAGAGACGGACTCGCGACAGAAAAGCCGATCAGCTGATCATTGATCAGTTTCATGATTGAAGTAGCAGCAGGAGAGGGAGGGGGAGAGGCAGTCGCTCCATATATCGGTTGTTAAGCTTAACATGGGAACGCTTTACAAACATTCAGAGATGAACTTAAACACTTGCTTTACTTCTCTCTGGGATAACTTCCTCGGAGATGAAATGCTGGTTTGGCAGCGAGGCTACAAATACACACAGCCGCTCTATCACGTGAGCACACTGCTCCGACGTGCTACGGTTATGAGCCGAGTTACGCCGTGTCGCAAGTTTTTTGAGGTGCTTTTTTGATATTTAATGGATCGGATTACATTTTTTATTTCCCTCCGATATCCGATCCAGTAATTTAGGTCAGTATCGGACCGATACCGATACGTAATATCGGATCGGTCCATCTCTAGTAGTAACAACTGCAGAGTAGGCATAAGTTTTCTCAACAGGACAAGATCTCTGATTGGAGGTCAAAGGTCGTTGGCATGAGGAAGAACCACAAGGAGAACAAATCAGGGAGGCTAAGTCTAAACCACAGCGTCTCCCCGTCGATGGCCAATCACAAATATCACCTGTTAATATTTACTGAGTTATGAACTGTGCTTCACTTCTCTGTGTATCCACTGACAAAAAATCTGGCACAGTTACAATTAAATGTTCTGGTGGGCTGCATCCTTTGTCAAGTTAACAAAAGTTTTGTTTCCTGCACATTTAAGCTGTGTAACAATGCATGTATCATATAAATGATAAAAACATTTATCACACAGCTGGAAATTCAAATTATAAAGTTACATGTTTTTTTCTTTAGCTTGACTCACCTGTAAAATGTAATCCTGGTCTTCGGATGATAAAGTTCAGCTGGAGTGTGAGTTCATGCGTGAGATGGTAGCGTCCTCCCACATCATCACAAGTTTCTGTGAGTTGTTTCCTCTCAGTTCTCTTTTTTATCATGCAGAGCAGACCTGCCCCTTTGGGCTGGGACTGTGAGAGACGCCAGAGATGAGTTTTGTAGGCAGACACACAAACTTCAATCTATACTGGAAAATAAACAAGAAAAACATAATAATAATAATAATTATAATGGATTGCATTTATATAGCGCTTTTCAAGGCACCCAAAGCGCTTTACAATTCCACTATTCATTCACACACTGGTGGAGGCAGCTACAGTTGTAGCCACAGCTGCCCTGGGGCAGACTGACAGAAGTGAGGCTGCCATATCGCACCATCGGCCCCTCTGGCCAACACCAGTAGGCAGTAGGTGAAGTGTCTTGCCCAAGGACACAACCACCAGGACAGAGAGCCCGGGGATCAAACCAGCGACCTTCCGGTTGCAGATGTGCTTCCCAACCCCCTGAACCACGGTCACTATATAAATATTTATATAGATAAGTATTTAACTCAAAGCATTTAAAATAATTTTAATACCAATGCAATGACAATGTTAAAGGTATTTCTGCTATAAAATATGTTCATCATCTGTCTCCTGTGATGTTTTATAATATTCACAAACACCTCAATTACATATGGATTACAATAACTTATAATGTTCTGTTCAATTCAATTCAATTTTATTTATACAGCACCAAATCACAACAGCAGTCGCCTCAAGGTGCTTTATATTGTAAGGTAGACCCTACATTAATACACACAGAGAAAAACCCAACAATCATATGACCCCCTATGAACAAGCACTTTGGCGACAGTGGGAAGGAAAAACTCCCTTTTAACAGGAAGAAACCTCCGGCAGAACCAGGCTCAGGGAGGGGCGGGGCCATCTGCTGTGATTGGTTGGGGTGAGAGAAGGAAGACAGGATAAAGACATGCTGTGGAAGAGAGACAGAGGCCGTTTATCAATGCCCAAGTACGCGAGTACGTACCCGCCGAGTACGTACGGGAGTATGTACCCGCCGAGAACGCGAGCACGGACTCGCGATTTGTACAATTGGAACACCTGCGTACGTGATGATGTCACAGGTCCGGAGTTTTTACTGCCGTCCCCTCCTAATTTAACTGTGAGTAACATGTTATGAAGCTTAACTTTAATCACAGCCAAACCGGTTTACTCAGGAACAAATAAAACACTGAAATAAACCAAACATTAACATTTAGAAGTGATCTAAGTAACTTATATATCAGTTTTAACCTCAGTAGTGAAACCTCTATTAATAAAAATAGTGTACATGTACATACGTGTACATACCTTAATAAAAACAAGCAGGTGAGATGTTAGAACGCTTTTATTTCTATTCTAGTGGACACTCAATACTATAGACAGCTGCTGGGGTTTCTTTAACCTCAGTAGTGAGAAGACCATGAGCGGGGGTTTGAAAACGATGTGCCGGGAGTCCGCTGTTGAGTTTCGGACGAAATGCATTCTGGGATATTTAGCTGTACCAAGTCCACACCGATGCATGCTCGATAAAGCGGGCGGAGCGAGAACACATCCGGGACTTTTTCGCGTTCTCGGCTTGATGCGCATTGCCAATTGGAACAGTACTTGGTCTCTGACTGATGACGTATCACGAGTACACGAGAACGCAAGTACGCACAAGTACGCATATTGATAAACGCCCAGAGATTAATAACAGATATGATTCAGTGCAGAGAGGTCTATTAACACATAGTGAGTGAAGAAGAAACACCCAGTGCATCATGGGAATCCCCGGCAGCCTACGTCTATTGCAGCATAACTAAGGGAGGATTCAGGGTCACCTGGTCCAGCCCTAACTATATGCTTTAGCAAAAAGGAAAGTTTGAAGCCTAATCTTGAAAGTAGAGATAGTGTCTGTCTCCGGAATCCAAACTGGAAGCTGGTTCCACAGAAGAGGGGCCTGTAGTGGTGCTTTGTGTCTGTGAAGGTTCTCAGTCACCCAGGTCATTGTAGTCTAACGAGCCTGGAAGAAAAAAAGTGTCTGGACTGGATGTTTCATGCAAGAAGTTTCTTCAGTTCTAAGAGCAACCTTTAGGCCCTATGAGAATGTCCCCAAGAGGGTCATGGACCCTCTGTTGTTCCTCTAATCACGTGCTTTCACATCAGACAGGAAGTGAAGTTTATATATAGTGCATGCAAACAGAAAGTGAAAGCTAGTGGATACCATGAGAAAGGAAGTGGGTTCCAGGAAAGCGGGGTCAGGACTTTCTGTTAAACTCTAAAAATGAAACTTAGTTGATTCTAGGAATGAAGTGAAAGCAGAACAGAGCTGAATAAACCCAGTGTTCAGGTGTTGTGCCAGAAAACCATTTCTGATGTTTGTGTTTTTGTCAAATATGTTTGCTTATATCAGTAAATACACTGTATTAAAAATCTAAAGAGGTAATACAGTCCAGGAATTAGTAGCTTTGCTCACTTCTAAAGAAGTGAACTGTCTCTCTGTCACGGCTGGGGCAGCAGCCGTGGGGTGGAATGAATGAGGACCCAAGATGCAGACGGCGGTGGAGATTTATTTACAGCGTTTAGATTATTGTAATTCCCTGTTTACCAGCTTGGATAAATCATCTCTTTCTCGCCTCCAAGCTATACAAAATGCAGCAGCCAGACTACTTTATTTTTTTATTTTATTTTATTTTATTTATTTAGGACAGTGCATGCTAATGAACATAAATGTAAAAACAAATTACATGAATGTAAACATGCCAGATTATAGCCAAAGGCTAATTTCCATCTGTTGTCCTTAAACATAAAAAAAAATAGACAATTCATAAAAATTCATCATTCATTCATAATAAAAACTTCATCACCAAACTTACACATACACATTCTGTTCCCAAATAAAACATTAAAACTATACAACTCATACATGATCACACACTTGATTTGTCCATAACCAGTTTTTAACCTTTGCCTTAAACAAATTGAAAGTCGAGCATTCTCTAATGGGTTGAGGAAGACTGTTCCACAGACGGCCGCCCTGGACAGAGAGGACGTTCTGCCCAAATGCTGTCCGTCTGTGGGGTATAAACAAGTCTCCTCGGGTTGTAGCTCAAGTGGTCCTGTCTGAGCTTTCTTTATGCCTAATGAACTGCTTTAGTGGTCGTGGAGCAAGGGAGTGTAAGACTTTATATATTAAACACACTCTTTTAAGTTTCATTAAGTTATTGAAGTTCAGTAATTTATGTTTTTTTAACACATGACAGTGGTGGTGGGAAGTCGGTTTTTGTCAAGTAGTTTTAAACTTCTTTTATAAATGTTTTCAATAGTTTTAAGTGTTGTTGGACAAGCAAGTGACCAGGACGTCAAACAATAGTCCATATGAGAGATGATCATTGAGTAAAAATAAGTTTTTGCAACATTCATATTTAAATTATATGATTAAAATTTCGATTATTAAATTTAAGTACCTGGGACACTTTATTTATGTGACTCTTGAAGGATAATGTTGGGTCTAGAATGACCGCAAGATATTTAAATTCTGGAGCTAATTCAACTAACTCGCTCTAGTAAGCGAGCTCACATCACTTATGTTCTTTACATTGGCTCCCAATAGATTTTAGAATTCGTTTTAAAATTATTGTTTTAACATACAGAGCACTTAATGGCCAAGCCCCAGATTATTTATCCAAGCTTCTCACAAAATACGCTTCTGCTCGCCGTCTCCGCTCTCAGACTCAGAGTTTGTTGGTTGCTCCCAGAACACGTCTGAAGACGAAAGGGGGCGGAGCCTTTCAGTCTGTGGCACCAAGGCTGTGGAACAGTCTACCTCTACAACTATGTTTGGTTGACTCTGTGGAATCCTTTAAAAAGCAGTTAAAAACTTTACTGTTTAAACAAGCTTTCTGCTGACCAACGCTTTTTACATTTTTAATTTACATTTAAACTCTATATTGTGCATTTTGCTATTTATCGTACTGTTTATTTTAATCTTTGTGTACAGCGCTTTGTGACTACCTGTCTATGAAAAGCGCTTAATAAATAAACTTTACTTACTTACAGTGAAAATAACAAAGGTGAGGGCAGAACTGAACATAAACCTAAACTGGGAAAAACAGACAAACCAAACCTGAACCATAACTCACGGAATAATATAAGGAGGTGACACCGGGGATGACGAGCGGAGAATGGAGAGCAGGAATAAAGGGCAGAGAGACACTGGGATTACCAAGAAACGCAGATTGACACGGAGTAACACAGACGACGCGACGAGGAGCACAGGCAGACACAGACTATAAATACACACAAGGTAATGAGGGAATGACACACAGGAGGGGAGCACAGCTGAACCTAATTCACAAGACCAGACACAGACTGTTAAGAGATTTCCCACTTCTATTCATATGTTATTGAAAGTTTATCTTTAATTTTAGTGTTAATAGTTGTTTACCCATTTATTCTTTCCATTTAATCGTATTTTATGGTTTTACTGTTTCGCTGAAGTGAAGCTTAAATGAAAGACAAAAGCATAGTGTTCTCAGATATGATTCACCCAGTACATCTCCTCTGTACCTGGCTCTCTACGAGCCGTTTCACTCCCAGGAAGGGGAGAGCAGGATGTTCTTATCTACACTCCCAAATACAAAGAGGGGCCCATTCTTCAGAATCACACAAACACACTCTGAGATCATAAACTTCACACACACATACTCTGAAACGCTATAAATAAAGAACTGCCGCATACGCTGGTTGTGAGCCTGAGACAGCAGCGCTCACCCAGCGTGCGCACGTTGTTACCATCTAAACTGTCTTGAGTGTCTTTATTTCGCCTGAAGAATGTCTTGTTTAAATATTTACTCCTTACATTTATTTGGTCCTTCGAGCCAACAGAGTGATCTCGTCGTTTCCTGGATTCGTGAACCCACGCTGCAAAGTCTGTTGCGACAGCCTGTTTCTAGTGAAACAGTAAAGACCAACTACGTGAATTCGCCGTTGGCCAGCGTTTTTAGCAAGAGGTCCACGATCCCAGGGAGCGAGGAGGATTCTCTCTGACCGGCATTTTCATTCGAACCAGGTGAATATAAACACTCAAGAACACATTGCGGCTACAATCGGTTTTTAGGTTGACACGGTTCTTAAAAGACTCGTCCTTTAAGGACTGGAAGTCGGGAAAAGACTCGTCCTTTAAGGACTGGAAGTCGGGTATTAAGACTCGCCTGTAAGACGGAACTGGCAGTCCCCTGGGAGACTCGTTCCGCAATTAAAAGGCTGGAAGTCAGGGATCTCACTCTAAGAGTGAATGGTAAATAAAGAACGTGTCAATTAAAATAGGATTATAGTACCGCGTGTGAAGTTTATGTGTTGTTGAAGAGTGAGTGACCTTTTGAATAGAAACAACAGGTTTCTGCACCACTCTTACTGTTTCCTGTGTTGACCGATGTACTGGTGAGAAGGGGTCAAAGGTTGCGCTTCAACGCATAAAATTAAGGCCGCCCTGGGTCTAGACCAGGGTAGAAGGCTGCCTTAATAACCTCCCCCGACTCTAATATCAGCGAAGGTCACACAGAGTATATGTTGGCAGTATTAATAAATAAAAGCAAAACAAGGTGTTTCCAAATACAATAAATCAAAATAAAATATAGGAAAAATAAAATTATAAGCAATTTACAATGAAATATTATTGATAACTCTAAGCCCAAAAAATAGGCAAATATTTTAACTAATGACGTGCATAGAGGCACTTGACCTGTTTGAAAACTGTTATCTTATTATGAGCCATTGTTGAGATATAGAGTACGCCTATGAAAACAACTATTATGCTGAACCCCGTGTGAAACAGCTGAAAACTACATGATGGAGAAGCTGAGTTGAATATGAAAGTGTAAGTCTTTGCCACTGTGGGCAAAGCACACAACCACTGTGTGAGGTTGTGTTGTGGTCTCTTCTGAGCTGATGAGCAAGCTACACATTATCAGATCAGGAGCTGCTGAGAACTCATCAAAGAAAGGGGAAGAGAACTATGATAACTCGAGTATGTAGCGTATCCGTGAGTTCAGCTTCTTTCAGATGTGCAGCAGTTTTCCTGCATCTTGACTCATGTGTGTAGAGTGTTCATAGCATCAACATCATGTTGTTGTTTATTTGTTTTGTTGGGTTGAAAAATAATTAAATAAAACTTGTGATCATACTTATGGATCACCATGGCACATATCATCAGCCATATGGTTTATTTATGCAGATGAAAAAAGTGAGTGTGAATGTGCCTGACGTCGCAGTGTGTGTGCGTTGTGTAAACGTAATTGTCTCCAATTGTGAGAGCGGTGATTCTGCAGGTCACCAGCTAGTGTAAAGGAAAAAAGAGTAAAAAAGAGACAGAATCTACATTGTAGATGAAAAATTATAGGAAAAAGGTTTTGTGTTTATTAGCCAAGAACAGCTACAATCTCATTTTCTGCTTTCAAGAAAGGAGAGCACAAAAAACAGAGAGAGAGTTCTGTGTGTCGGTTAAGTAATGAGAATAATAATGGAAATGTCCTAGTTTTGTCACTTTCAGATGAAACGCAGACCTGGATCAATTTCCCATATGCAGCAGTCGGAATAAAGTCATAGTTTAACACCATTGGAAATGTTCAGGCCAATTTCTGGCTGACTTATTTACAGCTCCATGTGTCCCTCATCCTCACAAGTGAGCTCTCACTCCTCCCTGAAGACAAGGAATGCAGTTCCAAAGAGTAATAACATGGCAGATAAAGAGACAGCAGCGAAGTCCTGAGCAAAGAGACCCAGCAAGCAGCAGCAGTGTGGACAAACAGCAGTGGAGAAGAAGAGCAAACCATCATCCTGACTGATTGGATGAATGACACTGTGTTTCCAACAAGCTGCAAATTCACTGTGCTTGTGAAAAGAACGTTTGAGGAGAACTGAGGAGACTGTTGGAGTTTGATATTTGCCACTTTCGGAGCAAGATGGCAAGAAGAGACAGTGGAACAGGACAAAGCTGAAGGAGAACTGCCGGCTGTTGGACTGTTGAAGTGGGAGAGGACAACAGAGTGAGAGCAGTAGGTGAGAACACAGAGGAATTGCTGTTGTTTAATGTGGGAAATCAAAATTTGGGTTAGCAAACCTGGGGAAAGGAAAACTGACTGCTTAAGTGGAAAATTGTGAAGGAATCTGAACCACTGCAAAAAGAAACATATACAAAATCACACACACAAGCAGAACATGCATTAACCCTACTAACACAAACACAAGAGAGCTCATGAAGATTAGACAGGATCTTAAGCATGTGAGTCTGTTTATCATCTTGTCCAAGTCACTTCGTGTGATGCAAAGATCAGTGGACTCATAGCACATTAGTTGAAAATGATGATCAAATAATAGCAGAGAAGTGTGTAGGAAAGGCAGCTTTAAGAACATGCCCTGCTGGAGATGCAGCTCCAGACACATTGATTAAACCTGCCTAATAACACAAACATACATGCAATGAAAATCAGCTTGTTATCTCTCATCAGTGCTAAAATAGTGTAAATTTAACAGACACTTGTTATCAAATGCTGAATTTATCCAATGCTGACAGTTAACTAACTATGTTGCAGGACAACAGTTTAACTTTTGTGAGAAAAAACAAAGATTCTGGTTTGACCAACCAGTGATCGGACAATAAATTTAGTTGTTAATATAGTAAATTGGGAGATGCTTTCTGCCTGACTGATGCAGCACAAGTAATTTACTGTATGAGGGAAAATTCTATTTTTGTGATAATATTTTGAACATGCATTTCTGTTGTCCTGTCAGCTTAGTGGGTTAATAGCTGATATGCAAATTGGTTGATGGTTCTTAGATTAATGAAAGGTGACTGAATTCTAGTACGAGTGAATGGGATGTGTTGGAGTTTGTTAGAGTGGAGACTCTAAAACACTGAGGTTCCTGTTGTGATGTGCGAGTGAATCCTGCACCCAGATACACAACTCTGAATACATAACAAACGTCTTTTGTGAAATGCATGACAACATGTCACATGTTTTATGATGACGGGGAAAAAGGAAAACTAAATAAAATCTGTGGCCTAAATGAGTAAAAAGTACAGTCCTGGGGATTAAAATTCATAGCTAATGAGACATGAGGCTTATGTTGTGTGTTGTGCGGCTGATGGTTGGTTTGGAGTTTATCTAGCTGATGATTTTTCTTTTGTTGTGAAGTCGAGCCTGCCAATTAGTATAGTGGCTAATGGTATGATTTACCCTCCTGAGATGAGGAGTGTGTGTCATGACTTAATGAGGCCTTTTTATTTTGATACTTTCACAGTGCACTGAAAGTTTTATTGATCATCTCTGTTTGAGCAGATCTGCACGATTAGAACGGAAGCGCTATACGACGCGTCGTCGAGAAAATTGTTGCAAGTGAGTTTCTCCAAAAGATTACAATGGGCTCTGGAGAAAGTCACTTATATGGGACAATTAGAAAATAGGTCCCTACCCAAAAAAGGATTAAGCGAGATAATCCCATATAAAGTTCTTCTTTTCTTTTTGAAATGACGTCATTTTGCTGAGAAGTGGAAATGAAAATGCGACAATAATTTCCACTGTCAGCAAAGAAAGAATGAATGAATGAATGAGTGAGAGAAAATAAAACTGACTGACTGGTAAAAGCGGACAGAAGCTGACAGACTGACTGACATCACTGTGTGAAGTTAACCCCCACCTGACAAAGGTGCAGATGAATCTATGTGTGTTTCTTTTATTGGAGCAGAAAGATGACAACAACATTCGAGGTTGCGTGACGATTTAACCTTTTAAATGCCACTCTCTGTGTCTGTGCATCTACCAGGGGTGTTATTCACTACCTTGTGTTGTTCACAGAGGTAACTGTGAGAAAGTGTGTATACACCTGCGCAGCACTAACATTTCTACAGCATTACAGTTCTTCATGTGATTTGATCATGTGATTTATACCAGGACAGCTGGTTGATGTTTTCTACTACAGGATTTCTGGGTTTACGTGTGAAGAAAACTGCGTTTACAGGTTATGAGTTGGTGATGCTGTTACACTGTGTTGTTGGAGAAATGTGAAGGTTACTTTGACGATGTGAATAACATGTAAAACATTCCCTGTGTTGAAACTAGTGCCACTCCTGTCCACAGCTATGGTCTTTATGGTCGTTTTATAGCACCTCTGGACCCTGTCAATTTGTGCCTGACCACCAGGATTGTCCATGTGTGTTGCTGATGTTTGTTTGTCTAAGAGTGCATGTAGAGGATTCAGCAGAGACGGACAAGTAACATGAGAAAGCAACTAAGAGATGCAGTGTTTGTGGAATAGTTTGATATGGGGCTCATTAGCTGGCCACTACTGAGCTCCTAGTGTTAAATACATGGAGTGACTTTGCTTGAGGGAAGTCACCGATTAGATTACTGTTAACTGAGTACATGGGATGATCCATGTTTGGGGCGAATTATGCCAATAATTGTAGTCTACTGATTTGAGAAAACCTGCACATGATACTTGTCCTGTTGATGCTTTATTACTCTAATGATACAATTGTTTATAAGTGTGAAGTTTGATTTTACTTCCAGATCTTGTTTTCCAGGCCATGATGGTGTGTATGATGGCTCCAGGCAGAGCCAGATGTTAAGCAAACTTAATATACAAGACACACTAACATCTTTTATTGTAGGGTTACAGAGCTACTCCAGAGGAGGTGAAGCCCTGAGGGTGCCTGGGACATGATCTAGCTAACCTTTTTCTTTCAGACAGGAATCTAGGTTGGATGAGTTGACTCATGGGAGTGTCCATGCGTCAAGGGCGAGGGGTCCAGAATTACATGAAACTATCTTTTCTATGTTTTCTAAACTATGTTTTTTATTTTTGCAGTGATTTGTGTGATTAACAGTTCATTTACGGGTATTAAACCTATGTAAGTGGTGCATCTGTGTTCAGATGAGGCTTTGATGGTCCATAAATGAAGCTCACTGAACTAAAGAATGTGGTTTGATGATGATTGACATGCTTTCCAAATAGAAGTTTTTCCTCCTAGCAAGGTAATACAGGTGCAGCAGTTAAAGTATTGCTGAAAGGAATCTCCTGAGAAATCTTCTGAGGCCCAGTGAGAAGCGAGAACCCATTCCAGGCAGAGCTGACAGCCCAGGCAGTGGTTGAGGTCAAAGGTCGAGCTGTTTGGGGCCCATCATGAGATCAGACTTTGGAGCCACAGCAAGGACCACGAAGCTGCATTGGAATGAGAGCTGTGCCAAGGGGGCTTTCCAGAGGCCAACAGAGGAGATTGTGGACGACAGACGGGCACCTGAAGGATGAGGGGAACATGCCAAGCTCCATCGACAGCGCAGGGGGAGTCCAAGGATGGCATCATGATTCTGTGAAAAGCACAGGAACCAGAAGCTATGGTGGTGATGACAGCAGTTTCCTATGAACATCACCTAATGCTGTGTCAATATACTGCACACGATGGCACACTGAAGACTGCTGGGATCATAACAGCAGCAAGATAACTGGATCCAGCACCCTTTCCACAGAGGGTTTTTCCTGCACAGGACAATGGAGGAGTCATATGTATCCCCCACAGGACAGAGGCCTGAAGTGAGGTGATGGGGGTTGGTAGAGGCCATAAAACTCGAGTGTTGATGAGGTCTGCAGCTTTCACAATAGCTGAGACCCATGTTGACAAACGGCAAACTCAACTGGTATGTTTGAATGTCTATTCTACATACATTTGGACTCTGGTTCTATGAACAGTGATGGAAACAACTGGAAGACACATTTATGACGCCCTGCAGAACTTAAACCACTCTGCAGAGAGACGTGTGACTTACATGTCTTGCAGAGGAGCACCACCAAGCTGGAGTGATCTTGAAAATGTTAATTTCTCTTATGACCATTAACAATTCATTTGTTTGCTTGTAGGATTCAGTTTACCATTGAATGAGATTAATGAGAACTTGGATAACTGCTAATACATTTGTCAAACTGTGTACGTTTACATATGCTGAGTATAAAAATGTTTGCATTAACACTGTCAGACATGAGGTATTCATAACTGGGTACTTTTCTAGCATAATTGCCAAAAGGGGGGAAATGTTAGATTTGTATTGTGATTGTCATTTATGCTTAGAAATGTTTACTCATATATGCTTAGAAGTATATAATCATTTGTAGATTGAAAGAATGTCTCATCCTAGGAGGTCTGTAACAACTCTGTGTAGCATGAAGAGGGGAGTGCGTTCACTCCTCTTCAGAGTGTTCTGGCATAGATCACACACCTCTTAGGAGAGGTCGTATCTTCTCTTGCTGATATATGGTATAACAAACACACGTATATCTGTTTGAGTCTAAGAGCCTTTTGTTCAGATGTACCGCTAGACTCCTGGCACCAGCTTTGGGGAGTCTTCCTGGGGTTACATCTTGACCCCATACACACATAGATACACACACTCAGGGTATTCTTTGTTCACATGCATACCTATATAAGATGTCATATGTTAATGAACCAATCCGAGAACCACAATCTCCCGAATAGAAAAGTGAGCAGTAAAGTCTAGACTGCAGACCGCTCTAACCTCTGGTGTTCACTCGGTGGGGAGAAGGGCTATCAGTGGCAACACTGAGACACTCGCTCCTCTTGCTGGGTGTCTACTCATTGGAGGCCAAGGGTGTGTCCACGGTCGAGAAGAGGAGAAACGCTCACAGAGGGAGACCGGATGGAGATGGAAATGTTAAATGAAAGACCACATAGACGACGTCGATACTGGACAAGAGGATGCCAGTTGACAGCAGTCATGACCCTGTGCTTCATGTTCATTTGGTCCGTGTTCCTGGCAATTACCCTTGTGATTATAAATAATATCTGCACAGGCAACCCCTGCGACCCGCACTGCCCCAGCATCTACCGACGACAACCAGATATAACATGCTCAGGACAAGCCACCCTAGTGCCAGAAGCAAGAGTGACAGAAATCACCAGAAGAAAGCGAAGCACTTTCTGTATAAGATGTACAGACTTAGCCGGGCGCCAGAAAATATGGAAAGTACCGCAGCCTAGTGTCATCAATCCTAGTGTCAATAGCTGTTTTGCAGCCATATTGACCCTATGTGGCTGTTGTTGTATTCCCTGCATAAGATCCATGATCAACAGACTGATAGCCACAGCTATTACACCGGACCCTGTCGGCCAAAAAGAAATTATGACACTGCTGGAGCACGCCGACACTGACTCAAACACCGACGACGAAGATGAAGAAACAACCTGTAACTAAAAGAAAAAAGACACTCCTGTTAATAATGAAGCAACAGTTAAAATGCACTGTCAAGAGACTGTATGCTGATAAAAGTTAAAATGTATAAAACAAATTAACAACAGGAGGGATATGTTAAGAGATTTCCCACTTCTATTCATATGTTATTGAAAGTTTATCTTTAATTTTAGTGTTAATAGTTGTTTACCCATTTATTCTTTCCATTTAATCGTATTTTATGGTTTTACTGTTTCGCTGAAGTGAAGCTTAAATGAAAGACAAAAGCATAGTGTTCTCAGATATGATTCACCCAGTACATCTCCTCTGTACCTGGCTCTCTACGAGCCGTTTCACTCCCAGGAAGGGGAGAGCAGGATGTTCTTATCTACACTCCCAAATACAAAGAGGGGCCCATTCTTCAGAATCACACAAACACACTCTGAGATCATAAACTTCACACACACATACTCTGAAACGCTATAAATAAAGAACTGCTGCATACGCTGGTTGTGAGCCTGAGACAGCAGCGCTCACCCAGCGTGCGCACGTTGTTACCATCTAAACTGTCTTGAGTGTCTTTATTTCGCCTGAAGAATGTGTTGTTTAAATATTTACTCCTCACACAGACGTACAAAGTAAAACAGGAAACTCACAGACTGTTTTACAACACAAAACTCGGGGACATGAACAGAGCACAGAGGACAGACACAGGTAGGAATAATAAAACACTAAACTCAAGAACCAAACCTAAGGACTAATACAAAATAAGAATTAACAGAAAACATAAGATGATACCAAATGAACACAAAACGCTGGGTCAACCACCCAGTATCATGACACTCTCGTTTTTATGGTGGTTTCTTTTAATTTTTGTTTTCATGTCATGTTTCATGTCCTCCCTTACGACCCAGCCACAGTTCTGGCTCCCACAGGCCGGCTGTCCCCATGTGGCTCACGTTTGATGGTTGATATTGTTTCTTCACCTGTTTAAGGCTGAACAGGTTTACTCAAGTGTTTCTGTGAGAGTTACACAACTTTTTATTACACAATTTTCACAAAGACAACTGAATGTGAGTGATGAAAGCTAAGATGTTTTCTATGACAAACACTTGGCGGTGAATGCTGGTCTTAAATGTCAGCAGCTCAATCGCCCGCAGGTGTGTGGAAATGCCAGTGCACGGTGACTCCGCCCAGGGGTGGCGACCGTGCTCCAGTGGAAAACCGCAGCACTCACCTGGACCATGACATGAAACAATAGTAGAATTACAAAGAAACAGATCAATGGACTGTTAATACATATCTAAAAAACATAATTGTGGTATTTTCACAAATGGCATATTTTATAGTCCTTCCATGTATGTTTAACAGCGTACACTATGTTACTCTGTTTGTGTCGGGGGACCCGATCCTTGGGGTGGACCAGTTTTTGGCTTGTTGTTATTATTTATTTTATTTTATTTTCAGCTGTTACAGGCCGGACAGACATGGCTGGGGGATAGGAAAGGGCGAAAGAAAGATGAAGGAAAAGAAAAACAGAGGGGAAGAGGGACAGTGAGAAGAGAAAAAAAGAGAAAAACCTAATGGATCACCTGTAGAGAGAAAAAAGAAAAAAGAGAAAACAAGCAAAAAAAAGAGACCAGCATAATCAGTGTTGGGTAAGTTACTTTAAAAAAGTAATTAATTACTAATTACTAATTACTTGGTCAATATTGTATTTAAAATACTTATCTAATTACTGTGTCTGAAAAGTAACTTAATTATTAAATAAGTACTTTAACTAAATACTTCTTAAAATCCCTATAAATCTTGAGTGGGCAAACAATAGAAATTAAACTCTATAACTAATAAATAATTTTTTTTAAAGATGGAGACTCTACAGTACGCAGCGGTAGCATCTCTTCCACAATGTAGCCTGCAATCATTTTTTAAGCTCGCCTTCAGACGCTTTCTGTGCTGCTGAAGTAAAATCACGTTTTGCTGCTTAGCAGGAGTTGCCGTGGTGTTATCCATGGATGATGAACAAGGATCACTCAGAAGTGTTCGTCTATGCTCTGTGTCAGGCGCGTCAGTACATTACTCGTGCTATTAACAGCAGCCGATAGTTTTTTCTCCCCAGCACATAGCTTACATATTACTGTAATGTTCTTGTCTGCTTGTTTCAGAAAAGTGAAGAGGCGGGAATATGTCCATGTCATGAAACAGCCACTCGCTTCAGCCGAGTCCGACATCTCCCGCTTTAGAATACGACTATGCAGCAAACTGGCGCGAAATGACGTGCAGCTGCACTACAGCGATGTTAAAGCGGCAGAGTTTATTTTTACCTTTAGAAGATAAATGATTGAAATTAAATAATATTCAGCGAGTTTAATTATTTTACAATGTAACGCAAGTACATTGTAAGTAACTGTAATTAAAATACCTAAAAATGAACAGTAATTAGTTACTCTACTTTTTCAGTGGAAAAGTAATTTAATTACAGTAATGCGTTACTTAGTAATGCGTTACACCCAACACTGAGCATAATAAACACAACACCATTGCAATAATCTAGCTAGGTGTAAACAGTAAATACTAAATATTGAATGTTGTTGTGCAGCACGCAGGACCGACAGCGCACAATGTGCTTTGAGGTAGCAGCCAAGAAAGGTGTAGTTTGTGTCTATGAACGGTAAACACCTGTGTGGATGAGCGCACTTGTATTAAAAAGGTTTTTCCATGTAACGATCCTCTAGAGGGTGTGGGGAGCCATAGCACCGTCCCCCAGGGCATGAAGCAGGCATGGAGGGGATCCAGGCCCCTGACACCCAGAGGCCACAGAGTGTGAGAGCCCAATGAGGTCGAAGGAGGAGGGGCATCCATGCCACCCTCCTGGGAAGAGCTGAGGAGGGCCCCAGACGAGGGCTCACTCAGCAGCCATGGAGCAGAAGCCAGAGGGGGCTGCAGTGGTGTGCCCGCAGGCTCTGCTGGCAGCCAGCTTTGCCAGAGTGAACTGAGCCCCAGGCCCAGAGGCCGGAGGCCTGAGGGCCCCCCACATCCCGGAAGGGACCCAACTGAGCCACAGGCGCCAGGCCCTGCCATGCAGCCACCGGGCAAGCCGGTACATACCTGAGCGCCCAGCCCCAGACACCAAGAACCACCAACGTCTGAGGGCATCAGCCACCAGCAGGAAGTATGGTGAGGGGAGATAGGCCTCCATATTTTGGAGGGCCTGAGGTGTTCCCAGAGAGGCGGAGTCTAAGACCCAACCTGACATATAGACACAGACGAACAGGCACACACAGACACAAACGTGCATTCCCACCCTCATGCACACATATACACAGTGTTGGGAAGGTTACTTTTAAAATGTATTCCACTACAGATTACAGATTACATGTCCCAAAATGCATTCTGTAACGTATTCCATTACGTTACAGAATGACAGTAACGTATTCTGAATACTTCGGATTACTTAATATATTATCATGATTTTTACACCTACATGAATGTCCTATTGCTGTGTGATTTATTACTGAAGGTTACTCTCCACACCAATACCAACTAGATTATTAAATCTTAATATAAATGAGTAACAGTAGGTGGACATTAGGTAAGGCTGCACTTTTTGCAGCGATCTCGTATAGAAAACTATTCCGCGCGTATATAAAACAGGTCCGAGCTCCGAACCGTAGTAAAGGGACCTCTGGCTAATACGGTGGGTTCCGTGTCGGGCTGGTAGCCGAAAACTAGCTTTACTTTGTTGTCTGGGTCAACTTTGCTTGCCAGAGACAGAGAGAGGCGTTGAAAGGCTGCTCCAACGGAACTTATTGTTTTGGAGGAAAACACGAACACAGTGTACAGTCGAGCCTTAATAGCTTACTTACAGCTGGGCTCGTCAGGCTCTCTTCTTGGCTGCAGTGATTATTATTATATTTACATGCTTCATACATGCTATGCCTGTAACACTCTGCCTATTGCCTTCATATTAAATAATTTTTCAAATAATACTTTTAAAAAATATTTCTTCACATCACTATGTAGAGGTGACATGGGCGCGAGATTTACACACAGACATTAGAGCCTCTTAATGCGTGTTTTGTTTGGGTTTCCACCGGCGTGGAATTACTAAAAATAGAGAGAGCATAGCCTAACATATGAAACAGGAAAGTACCACTGTGTAATCCATTTATTTCAACAAAGTAACTGTATTCTGAATACCACCTTTTTAAACGGTAACTGTAACAGAATACAGTTACTCATATTTTGTATTTTAAATAGGTAACGGCGGTACATCTATTCCGTTACTCCCCAACACTGCATATACAAATACTCAGCACTCACCCAACATAAACGACAGACACAAATGGACACTGTACAAAACAATCACACTCCCCAAACATACTCTATACCCCAGGTCCAGGTACCCTCGCTCCCAGAGAAGGAAACTGCACCTAGAACCAGGAAATGTTACCCCAGGGTGGAGACAAGCAAACCGCTCCCAGCTCCCAGACCCCAATCGGACGGCCAACACCTCCTCCCAGCCCCTCCGCCCGGTTGGCGAACAGAGAGCGGGGTGTGTGTGTGAACACCCCATACCTACCTCCTCCCGCTCATGTGTAGTGTTGCTGTGTGTTGTTCTAAAGTGTATTTAAAACACGGGAGGGCATGGTGCTGCTGCCAGAGAGCAGCAGGTGTTAGCACGGCTCCTCCCAAGAGCCCTCAATGTCTACATGCATTTAAAATTGAGAGGTGGGCACCGGCGCCAGAGGTGGGGTTGAATACACAGACGGTCCTCTGGACGCTGTGTAATGTGCCCACCCCCAAGTCCCTATATGTATGTGTTATGAGAGTGTGAGTAATGTGGATGTCTAAGTTGTGGAATAAAATTGAGACACAGGCGGCCAGAAGGGGACAGAGGGGGATGCCTCCCCTGCACCCTGGTGACACACCCGCACCCCAAGGCCCTGCATGTGTGGGTGGGTGTGGTGGAGCGGGAAGAGGGAGGCAGTCAGGGGTGGGGAGGGAAGGAAGGGAAGGGCAAGCAGCCCCTTCCTGGGGCCAGCTCCCCCACTGACCCCAGTAGGCACCTAGCTGGGATCGGCTGCAGGTGTGACGGTGAGCACAGGTGTGTGGGCCAGGGGCGGGAGCCCGTAATAAGCACCGCCCTGGCAGAGGAGAGAGAGAGCACAAAGGGAAAAAAAACAAAACATGTTGCCCAACAGAGTCAGCCGGCGAGGCACGGGGACCATGACAGTTTGAACAGTCATGTCGCATTAAATCAGTCTTTTACGTCACTGACACAAGACAGACGCCAATAATCAGCACCAGAGAAGACATCATGAACGCTTCCTGTCCATCCCGTGTGGATGTTAGTGAAACTGTTGGGAGGACAGCGTTGGAGAAACGTGAACATTTTATTTGTACTGTATAATCTGCAGATTCTGACAGAAATCTGCAGATTATCCTTTGAAGCACCGCTCCTCTAAAACAGCAATAAGGATCATTATTAGGCCATATGTAAATAACAAAATAGCTTTACAACTTAAAGCAAGATTGGGAAACGTAAAGTCTGAAACAGTCAAACAATACTGCTCTGGGTCTAAACAGAGCGCGTTGTGTGTGACGTCTTTGAGCGTTCACACTAGAGCGCGTTTGCTGTCACATTTTATTTGTAGTGTGAACAAGCAGACAAAAAAATTGGATTTGATTTGTGTGAACGTAACCAAAGAGTCTTCACTGGACAAATCTATCACATGACAGATCTACTTTTATTAATTGTCACGGCCCAGTAGATCGGCCTGAAGATGAACAGCTGTTTGTGGTTTTTGTGTCTCTCGTTCTCTCTATCGCCAGGACAGAACTCATTATGGGCTCCTGCCCTCGGCCCACACACCTGCAGGAGATTGAACACCTGAACCTCATCATCTCTGTGTTCCTGCCACTACATACACCATGGAAGTGATGCTACTCGTTGCTGGATTGTTGTATGACTTTGGTGTAGCCCGGCTCAAAGAATATTTAGCGTTTTTAGTGTGTTCCTTGCCTTCGTGCTAACTCGTGTTCTCTTGTAAATAGACGTCCTGGACTCGTCCCTGTCTCCCTGTGGAGTGATTCGTGAACGAGTGGAGTGAGGCTGGCAAAAACTTCAGTGTGTGACTGAAGAGGAGCAAGTGTGATTGATCCTGCTGTTTCAAAGCTGGGGCTCCTCCCTGCTCCACCAATAAAGCAATTTAAAATAGAGGTGATCCTTTACTAACCTCTGATCACTAAAGCAACATCAGAAAGGCAGACTCCCTTTCACCAGTGAGAGAGCGGAGGAGGCCGGCTTTAATGTGTGAAACAGCTGCTTCTCAGGGATCTGAGGCAGCTCTTTACAACATTGTAAAGATTCTTTGCATTTTTGATTCTCCTGGTTGTAAAAGCACCGTGACAGAAAATGAGAAGTGCACATTTGGGTAAATTGTGCTGTAACCACATATTGTGAAATAAAAAGATGAAGATAAAACTGAACTGAAACTTCTGCTGTACTGCTTACTAAGGGCAGTGTGCAGTCACATGAAATAATAACTTTCACCCAGAGCAGGGATGGGTATTGATAAGATTTTCACGATTCGATTCTTTATTGATTCTTATTTTTTTTTAAAAAAAGAGAACACTAAGGTCGATTAGCTTAGAACTTTGTTTTATATCTTCTCTTTGAACAAGATAGAAATTTAGGAGTAACATGGCCTTACAAACCCAACAGTGAGATCTTAAGAGATCCACAGCCTACGGCTCTTCAATGGGGTGTCACAGGGTCCCCAGGAAAAAACATGTAAATGTAAAATAATAAAATAAATATTCTTCTGTAGCAATAACAAAGTATAACATAAATTATTCTGTAGCAATTACACAAGAATATCCAGTAATGTCCCTGCTTACAATTAAACACATTCACTTACCGAAAATCGGGGGCATCTGCTGTGGCAAATGGGTGCAAGCCTTTGACCACAAACTTAGTCACTGCTCGGTGACATTCGTCTATCCTGGCCTGAAAGGAGACGCTAACGGTAGACTGCAGCGAGAACTGCCAGCCAGACTCTGTCTGTCTCATCATGGTCACCTAAATGCACAGTAATGGCAGGTTTTGTAATAAGGCAGATCGTGCTAACATAATATGCACTGTTAGCTGATTATTTACCTGCCGCATTAACGGGAGAGGACGTGCAAACGTTACTGCTGCTGGGTTGAGATTCACGAGTCCGGAGTGGAATTAAAAACACGACGTTCATTTAAGGTTATCGCGTGTTTTGTGAGCAAATGCTTTTGCATATTCGTAGTGTTTCCTCCTTTAAATGAAATATCTACTTTGCAAGTATTGCAAGTTGCCCTGTTGTCATCCGTTCTCGTAAAGTATGACCAAACTTTTGAGCGTTTGAGACGCTCAGGCGCCCTGCCAGGTAAATGACGCTCCGCAAAGTGGTGACGTCATTCAGGGCGACTGGAATCGATAAGGGAATCGTTTGCAAAAATGGCAAACGATTCCAAGGAATTGAAACAGTGGGAACCGGTTCTCAACAAGAACCGGTTTTCGATACCCATCCCTACCCATGACCCCGACTGGAGAAAAGGTAGTTTGTAAATTTAAGTTAAATTCCAATTGTTGCACATTACTCTAAAATCAGTGAGAGTGACTTTAAGATCACAGACTGATTTAAAACTGAATGTAACATCAACATTCTTGGCCCTGCAAATAGCTCTAAGATATTAACAGAATCTGAGATCACAGGATGGCCAAAAATCTTGTTTCATTGGAACAGGAAAGTACCATAACAAAGAGTAAGCACCTATGTAATCACTGCTGTGGAGTTTATGTTTTACAGACTCAGGGCTCCTAGTCTCTTCTTGGCATTTTCTTATTTAAACGTTGGAAGTTTAGCAGCACAACACATTTTTCCTTTTTCCATCAAACATTTCTTTCAGTCATCTGTGTTTATCAGTGAAATATGTGACTCGTTTTTATTTAATAATGGCAAAGTACACAAATACAAGATGAAATATTTTATTTATCAAAGAATACTTACACATTCATACAATGAATTTTCTATAAAATTTACACACGGTCTAAGAAAACATTATTTCATACAAATAAATGTTTTATAAAAATCATGTTCTTTGATAATCACATTACTTGTGTCACATATTAAAAGCATAATAAACTCAGAAAAGTGTTGACAAAACAGTTTAAGAGAACTTACACAGCTTTACTTTTTCCACCGTGCTGTATGCCTCTTCCAAAACTTTGTGCTTTTCACCATCAGACACAAAAACTCACGATTATCTAAGACCCGATATCAAATGTCGCTTTTTCACAATCATTTGTGTCCACATCTCCTCAGGTTTGCTGAATAAGACCCAAATTCTGTACTGGGGGGTAAAAACATGACCTACCAAGGGGATCACTGCTGGTACAAAGTGGTACCAGTCGGTAAAACAGTTGCAGAACAGCTCGTAAGGACTTGTGTATTTCTGGAGAGTCTGCAAAGCTGTCTTGGTTGATTTCAAAAACTCATTAGAAGGCTGTAACTTCGGCTCATTGGTCAGATCAAAACCGTTCCCCGGTCTCTCAGTGGCCTGCCTCTCTGATATTACTTTATTGATCAGAGGGTTTTCTCGTTGGTAAAGGGTGGGGTCCTCTCTATTTTAAATTGCTTTATTGGTGGAGCGGGGAGGAGCCCCAACTTCGAGGACTAAGGTCTTGTCATTTAGGACCCGAGTGGCTGCTGTGTGAAGATGCACCTGACTCTCTCTGGGGTCATCCATGATATTAATTTGACCTGCTGCTGGTTCATTCTATCATGTGATTTCCTGAGGTCAGATGTCCCAGGATGTGAGTGGGCGTTAAGGCGTCTGGGAAGGGATCTCGAAACTGGATTATCAATGGCAGACAGTTGGTGTCGTAAGCCCCGCCCTCTGTTCAAAGATGGTCGTTGACAGTGGACATAGATGCTTCTTTCTGTAATGCAAAGTTATTTAGGGGCTAGTTTTATTGCAATAGGTGAATTTAACTGACTGGCGCACAGAAGAAAAGTTCTTTATGGGGCCCAGATGATGTGCAGGATGAGTCCAGAAACAGAAAGTATGCTAAGCAAAAATATATTAAATAAATGGGGCAAAGGGGAAGTGGAAAAAAATAATAAATACACACACAACACAACATAAATAAATCCACCACAACTAATTAATTAATGCTTGGATTCTCTGTGCAAGAGTCTTTTGTCAAAAGTCCTTTTGGTCCTTTTTAAAGTTTCTTTTTTAAAGTTCAGTTTGTCAAGAATTCCTCCTTGAGGTCCAGTTTCATGAAGGGGAAGAAAAATTATGTCTGTAATCCACAGACGGCAAAAGGGGTGAAAAGAGGGAAAAAGAATGGTCCTACCAGCTCGCCACTTCAATATGAAGAAGATCAGTTTCAGTGTGACAAAAATCTGACCTGTAGGCCAGAGAAATGTCCGTTAATATTTCAATTCAGTTTACCAGTAAACAAATACATTATTCCACATGTCTATACAATAGTGTGAATCTCATCATCATCATTATCATATTTCACAACAGTATGATATCTAAATTATTAATCGTTTTGGCCACATAGCTTCATCCATACATTCAAGTAGTATTTGCTACAAACAAATACAGAAACGGCAATGAGAAGAACAGCTGTCTAACAGACAGCATGACCACATGACAATAATCAGTAAATTGCACTTTGTTTTAAAGAGAGCCCGTTTAAGTACTTAAATAAAGTACAAAAACAGCAGTTTTCGAACCGGAGTTCTGCTCGCGGTAGGAACGCCGCCAAAAAGCCATTTAAAAACAAATTTAAAGGCTTCCTGGTTGTTCAGCTGCTAGTCTGTTCTTTACATTGCTTCAATTTTCCTGCACCACTAAACTCAATACTAACTAGTGATGGGAAGTTCGGCTCTTTTCAGAGAACCGGCTCTTGTGGCTTCCAAATTGATCTTAATTTCTTATCACTTGTAGCCTCTTTTAGCTATACTTGGCAAATATGAATGCTTTGTGTGCTGATAAACCCTTCTGCATTTAGTGTTTTATGAGAAGCCCTATTATTGCCTAATTTTTCTGTATTTGTTCTGTTACATAAGCCGGCATTCTTACTTTTGTTTAATATTTGAATCAAACTTTTCATTTTAATTTAACAGAAAAACAAAACACTGCAAACAAATCCACAGAACAGAAACAGAACCAGACTCAGCAGCCTAACAGTCTGTCCTCAGGGCAGCTTGACATTCAGAAAAATCAAATGCCTCAATTTGGATGGGCTGATGAGGTTTCTCCTCTTACTGAGAATCTGCTTCTTCTTTAAACTGCAGCCACATGCTGCTTCATTTACAGGTGTCAGTCACATTTATGAGTTTTTGTGACACACTAGCACCCTCCTCCTCACTGCTGTCTACTGCCTCACTCACTGACTGAGGGGGAGTGCTGTGTGAAGCGATCCTGAAACATTGATACCTCCAATACCAGTGTTTCATGTAAATCAATGTAAATATCAATATCTAATAATAAATATCTTGATATCTTGATTAATCTTTTCTAATTTTGTACATTTTTATTGATAAATATGACATACAGACAAAAGCAAACTCTGCAATTAGCAGTAATACAGGGTTAATAGCAACTACAGTCGCCTTCCGCCTCTCATTCATGTGTGTGCTACAGCAAGAGTGTGAGCCAATGAGAAACCAGAGGCACAAAACATCAGACCACAAAACACGCAACCTTGACTTTGTTCACAGATCATAACTGCGTTTATGTTCAGCATAGAAATCGTGCTGTTTGCGATGTATGTGGGAAGACATTTAAATACTGTGGCAACACAACAAACATCGTTAAAATAAAAAAGTGGAGAGCTGGCTCTCACTCGATGGGAGTCGGCTCTTCTCATGACACGTCACTAATACTAACATCGTTTCTATGGTCCAGTCATTTTCTGGCTCGCTTTCTCCAAGCTAATCAGCCTTCACTGCATGCTTCACTTCTCATAGGTCTTTTGTCTTTCGGACACTCAGTCATGTAACCCATCTCCTCACCACCTCCTCACCATCTAAGATCCAGGCCTCCATCTTCATCTTCACTGGTTCCACAGAAGAGGGGCCTGAAAACTGAAGGCTTTTCCTCCCATTCTACTTTTAAATACTCTAGGAACAACAAGTAGGCCTGCAGTGAGAGAGCAAAGTGCTGGGATAACCACATTTATTAGGGGGTTTCTTGACATGATGTTCTTCTGCGTAGGTAGGGTGCAGGGACATCTGACAGGAAAGCAGAGAGAGAGAGGAAGACATGTCAAGGTCAAATTTATTTATATAGCACATTTCAGACAGCTGATGCTGCACCAAGTCCTTTAACAATATAAAAATGGCATTAAAAAGCAACAATGAAATACAGTAATAACAATATAAAACAATAATAGGACAATAAAAGAATTAAAACAATAACTAAAACTAATTCAAATAAGACCAGAATGCTTGGGTCACAGTGTGTTAAAAGCCAGGGCATAAAAATGTGTCTTTAGTAATGATTTAAATTACTCAAGTGTTTGTGCAGATCTAATATTTAGGGGGAGACTATTCCAAAGTCTGGGACCTGCCACAGAAAGAGAGCTCTATCACCATGAGATTTGAGACTAGTCCGTGGGATGGACAGCATTAATTTTGAGTTAGACCTCATGGTTTTTCCTGGAGCATAAACAGAGAGGAGCTCAGACAGGTAAGGAGGGGCTCGGGCGTTAAGTGACTTAAAAACAGAAAGCAAAAGTTTAAATTGGATCCTGTAGGAGACAGGAAGCCAGTGTAGAGAAGCTAAAACTGGGGTTATATGCTCTCTCCGTTTGGTAGCAGTTAGCAGGCGAGCAGCTGCGTTTTGGACCATCTGAAGACGATGGATGGAGGCCTGGTCTAGACCATAATACAATGAATTGCAGTAGTCTAATCTGCAAGTAAGGAAAAGGTCAATGAGACATTCGAAGACGTTAGCCAGGAGGTATGGCTTTACCTTGGCTAGCTGTCTTAACTGAAAGAAGCAGGACTGAACTACTGCACTCACCTGCTTATTCAATTTAAAAGAACCATCAATGTAGACACCGAGGTTTTTTACATGTGTTTTACAATAGGAGGAAAGGGGACCCAGAGAACTATCGATGTGATTAAAGTTGCCAAAAATGACAACCTCAGTTTTATCTTCAATTTAGCTTTAAAAAATTTAATGGCAACCACTGTTTGACATCGTCAAGGCAGCGTAATAAGAGCTGGGGATGGTCTGACCCTGCTTTTAAAGGTAGATAAATCTGCAAATCATCAGCAAAACACTGGAATGAAATGTTGTACCGCGAGAAGATGGAGCCCAATGGCAACAAATAGAGTGTGAACAGGGCAGGGCCCAAAATAGAGCCTTGAGGTACACCGTATTTAAGAGGGGCTATTTTGGAGTTATGGGGGCCATATTGACATAAAAAGACCTTTCTGACAAATAGGACCGAAACCACTGTAGGGCAGACCCTTTGAGGCCAGCATGAAATTCTAGCCATGATAACAGGATGTCGTGGTCGCCGCTGACAGGTCAGACAAAAGCTGCTGACAGGTCAGACAATAAAAGGGCAGCAGGGCTGCCAGAGTCCAGAGTTAAAAGAATATCGTTAAAAATCCTTAAAAGTGCCGTCTCAGTGCTATGTAGTGATTTAAAACCAGAAATTTTTCAGAGATCATATTAAAATCAAGGTGGGCCTGCAACTGTAGGTAGACCACTTTCTCCAAAACTTTAGACAGAAAAGGAAGCTTTGAGATTGGCCTGTAATTGGACAGAACAGTTGGGTCCAGGTTTTGTTTTTTAAGAAGAGGCTGATCTATAGCTTGTTAAAAGCATGATGGGACGCAGCCTGTAGCAAGGGACGTATTAATTAATCTCAGGATAAAAGGCCCAACAGTATTAAAAGTGCTTTTAAGGAAGCTTGGAGGGAGACAATCAGAGGGGCAGTGTGATGATCTTAGGTGACGAACTACCGCAGTCAAGTCATTAAGGGAGACAGGATCAAACTGCTCTAAGACAGCTGAGCACAAAGGAGAAAGACTCGGATCTGAGGCAGCAGACGACGAGACAAGAGCCCTAATGGATAGAAACTTGTCATTAAAAAACGCTTAAAAATCATCACAAATACTTGGTGAAGAAATAACTCCGGCGTTATCACGTGAACTAAGAAAGCGGTTCAGGACATTAAAAAGTACCTGAGGCCTGTGACTGTTTACTGACACTAAGTTTGAGACAAACTGTGTCTTTGCAGTTTTTGCAGCTTCTTGGTGAGTAGAAAGACGAGTCCTTCAAATCTGTAGGGAAACGTGCAATCTGTCCTTTTTCCATCTCCTTTCGGCGTGTCTGTAGTCACGTCTGAGGGAGCACGTATGTTCGTTCAACCATGGCTCTGATAAATGCTTAGCGCGCACTGAGCGAAGCAATAGAGTCCAAGATATCAGTGCAGGTAGAATGAAGAATGTCCGAAAGGTCCTCAACACTTTTACAGTTGGAGTTCATTATTCCAGAATCCATAAAGGCAGCAGAAAAGTGGGCGCTGTTAGAGCATTAAGCGCTCGCTTTTTGTGCGCTGGGGCGTACGGCTTATCTACCGAGCAGCGCAGCGTTAGAGTGAACAACACAAGAAGATGATCGGAGATGCACAACTCAGATATTTCCGTGATGCACACATCCAGCCCGTGGGAAAGCACCAAGTCCAGCGTGTGACCTTTTTCATGCATGGGACCGGTAACCCACTGGGTCAAGTTAAAAGAGTCAATAATATTTAAAAAGTCCTTGACCAAAAGTTTAGAGTCACAGCAGACATGGACGTTAAAATCACCAAGGATTGAAAAACTGTCAAAAATTAAGAACAATTCCAGCCATAAAACCTGAAAACTCTTTGATGAAATCCTTATTAAACTTGGGAGGACGGTATATGAGGGCACACAACAAAGGCGCAGCAGAGTTCAGGTGTAACTCAAACAGCTGGAGTTCAAAACTAGAAAATGAATCGTGCTGAAATGTTTGATGGCAATGAAATCGAGCGTTGAACACGGTGGCTAAGCCTCCCCCCCTACCAGAGGGCCGAGGGAGGCTGAAGAATGAGCAATTAGGAGGAACCAGTTCCGAAAAAGCTACAGACTCACCGGGTTGAAGCCATGTTTCTGTCAGGAACAGAAAGTCCAGCTGTCGTTGTCATATACTGGGTTGCCTGTGTTGAGGGGGTGGGCATTGCGGCTTTACGCCACCCTGACATGCTTTGCGGCAGGGCTGTCTATAGGCAGTTCTACTCCTAGCTGCCCACCCGTTGTTGTGCTGTAATAACCCATGCTGGCTATACGTTTAATAAAGCAGCATCATAAGAAAGCTACCGAGTGGTCATTCTACATGGTGTCAGAAGTGACCCGGACCATCGCTGGAATAGCGCCATAAGGGAGGAAACAACAGAATGGCCAAGTTTAATCCCCCGACAAACTTCCCCTTCGATAAGCCGACGGAATGGCCCGACTGGAAACAGCGTTTCGAGCGCTACAGGATCGCAACGAAACTCCACAAAGACGAAGGACAAGTACAGGTGAGCTGCCTAATCTACGCGATGGGCAATGAAGCAGAGAACATTTACAAGTCACTCACCTTCGCCGCAGATGAAAGTCGTGACGACTTCGCCGTTGTAATGAGGAAGTTCGACGAGTATTTTTTCCCACAGAGGAACATTATACACGAGAGAGCATGTTTTCACCAGCGTGTCCAGCGGCCAAGCGAAACAGCAGAGAGTTTTATCCGAGCCCTGTATGACCTCTCAGAGCACTGAGTTTGGTGCATGTAAAGAGGAAAATATCTGCGACCGTATTGTGGTCGTGATACGAGACAAGGACCTCTCCCGCAGGCTACAGCTGATGAAGGACCTCACGTTGGCGCAAACGACTCAGATCGTCAGACAGTCAGAGGAGGTCACAGCGCAGGTCAGCTTGCAGGGAGATGTGGGAGGCTCAATACAGGAGGTACCGGATAAACGGAAAAGCATGGGCTGGAAATCACAACAACAACACCGAGGCAGGCTACCCGTGGAAAAAAATGGGCGGGGCGTGACAAGAAATGCGGTAAATGTGGGAAGACACAGCATGCCAGGGACAAAAGGTGCCCGGCAGCAAAATCTGTTTGCCATGGCTGCCGAAAAATGGGACACTGGGCCAGGGTGTGTCGTAACACCAGATCAGTGAATGAGGTTACTGAGACAGAGAAAAGCGAGCAGGCCTCATAGTTAAGTGTGTAATGCAAAAGGAAATAGTGACGCATGGACTGTGCAGTTACTGCTAGACTCTGCCCCAGTAGAATTTAAGATTGACACAGGAGCAGATGTCACTATCATAAACGAAGACACGTTCCACACACTTGCTCATAAGAGAACACCGGAGCCTTCTAATCTCCCTCTAGATAGCCCTGGAGGAGAGCTGTTATGTCTCGGCTACTTCAAGGCCACAATAAGCTATAAAGGCAAAGACTACCTATCCAAGTAAGTAAGTAAGTAAGTAAGTAAGTAAGTACAATTTTATTTATATAGCACCTTTCAAGATAAAAATCACAAAGTGCTTTACAGAGGCAGAAAACAGACATTAAAATCCAAAACAAAACAAAATTAACCAAAAGTGAGTTTAAACGGATAGTCATGTCTTTTAAAAAGCAGTTAAAAACCTGAGTCCACAGATCTCAAACTCAAAGGGAGCGAGTTCCAGAGTCTGGGAGCCACTGATACAAACGCTCTGTCACCTTTTGTTTTTAACCTTGTATGCGGGACAACCAGCAACCCCTGGTCACAAGACCTCAGGGACCTGCTGGGGTGATAAGAAAGAAGAAGATGTATGTGGTTCATGGACGCAGAGTCAACAACCTTCTCAGCCGCTCCTTGTCAGTGCAGATGAACCTGGTGGGAAGAATTGATGAAACAACGCTCATTGCCACCAGGAACCAACCACTTTATGGTGAACACGGAACACTAAAAACTGAGCCAGTCAAAATTCAGTTAAGGGACGATGCTGTGCCATACGCGGTGCATACGGCACGCCGTGTGCCTTTCCCCATGCTGCAGAAAGTGAAGGAGGAACTACAAAGAATGGAGAACCATGGTGTCACTGAGAGGGTGACCCAGCCCACCAAATGGTGTGTCCCAATGGTGCCTGTCTTGATGAAGAACACAGCCAGAGCCAGGATCTGCGTCGATCTGACAAAACTGAATAAGTCTGTCAAAAGAGAGCGCTATATCTTGCCTACCCCTGAGGAAACAATGTCCAGGTTGAGTGGGTCTTCTCCTCGCTGGATGCAGCCAGTGGATTTTGGCAGATCCCGTTGCACCACGAGAGTTGCAAACTAATGACATTCATCACGCCATTTGGCAGGTATTGCTTTAAGAGGCTGCCCTTTAGGATAACAAGTGCACCCGAGATCTTTCAGCGAAAGATGTTGGAGACCTTAGAGGGGCTCGAGGGTGTGGAGGTCTTTATGGATGACATTCTGGTCTATGGGGCCACCATGGAACAACACGACACCCAACTTGAGAAGGTGCTGCAGCGCACTGAGTTAACCGGACTGAAACTCAACCGAGAGAAGTGCTCCTTCAGACAGAGCCAGCTTCGCTTCCCAGGGCACCTGATCAACTATTCTGGGGTCAGGCCAGACCCTGAGAAAGTGAACGCAGATACCTGGGCAGATATATTCCTGCTCTTGCCACAGTATGCCAGCCATTGTACGAGTTGCTTAAAAGCAAAAACAGTTGGACCTGGGGCCACCCACAGCAGGCAGCCTTCGAGAACATTAAGAGAGCGCTTACATCAGCACCTGTTCTTGCCTTCTATGACATCAACAGACTCACAGCCGTATCTGCCGACGCCAGTAGCTACGGGCATGGGGCTGTGCTGCTTCAGCTTCATGGCGCAGAGTGGAAACCTGTTGCCTACTGCTCTAGACGCCTCACGGAGGCTGAAACACACTACGCACAAATCGAAAAGGAGTATTTGGCGAGTGTGTGGGCCTGCGAGAAGTTTGTGTTACGAAATCAGTTTTTACCCCGGTTCTTTTATTCGTAGAGGGATCCAGAGATGGCACCGGAACTCAGTAGTTATTTTTACAAAATCTTTATTCATCTTCATTTAAGCATGTACTTCTAGAAGGGAAGACGAGGCCGGTGTCCCTCTGAAACAATCTTCACCCCTTTGTTAGTTCCAGGCAGCTTTATAGAGACGACCCCATCATAAATCCCCCATGGTGTGCTCCAAACTCTGTCTCTGTGTGTATGCACGAGCACATGAGTGCCTGTGTGTGCATACCTGGTATGTGCGTGCACGTGAGTGAGTGTGCATATAGGTGTGGGAGCATATTAGTTAAAACACTGTGGGTGGGTGTCTCTTCCTAGGGGCCATAAATACCATCTCCCCTCCAGACCACAGTTATCAAGTTACAAATCTACTTCTAAGTTCATGACACAATCAGGCCTTTGTTTATATCCAGGGCAGTGTCAGTGTCTCTACCATAATTCTAAATTCTATCTTAACACATTTCTAAACTCTAAAACAAACTAAACATTCCTACATGTCTAAACTCTAAAATAAGCTAAACATTTCTACAAATCCCCCTTTTTATCTGCCCTATGGCAGATAAAACTACACTAAATCTTTCACCATAATGTTTTCATACTGTGACTCCCCATTTCCCAAAAGTGGTCTCCTGGTGTTGGACTTTGTATCAGATTCTCCCACAGCACGATTGATGAGTCTTACGAACAAAACTCTGATACAAGGCACACAACAACACCCACACGTCGCTAATACTGCAGTAAAAACAGACAAAGAAACCATAATTGACATAAGGAAACCTTTCCATTGCCCAAAGACAGAGATCATCCACGCTTCCAGCAGGTTATCCACTCCTGAATGCTCATACATTGTGGTGGACAACGTCTTTATGCCTTCCAGAGTTCGAGTCACAGAGCTGCCTGGAGCTGTGTTATTTAAAATAAAAGTACAATACATATCCCCAAACATCGCGCAAACACCCCCTTTTTCTCCCAACAACATATCTAACGCCATCCGATTTTGTACTGTCATTAAAGATGTTGGACCCAACTGTTCAGCAGGCCCTTCAACTGCGTACATCATATCCCCGCCATGAACTGTTTAAACCTTTACATTTAATGACAGCACAAAGGTCGAATGTATACGAAGCTGTGGACCCTTTAACGTGGTCCAACTCTATACCGCCATAATAATCAAAACACTCATCTGATTTACCTGTTTCACTACGTTTGGTACGCTTCGCCGTGGCCTGTGATGGTGGAGTCGCCGGAGTGGATTCAGGTCTGTCTCTGGGCAATTCACTTAGAAGAAAAGTCACAGTTACAATAACAACAGTTATCACACCTAACACTACCGTTTCTCTCCAATTTCCCCTTAACCAGCCTAGAGAAGTTGACATGATATAAATGTAGATGAAAGGCTTGTCTGTTTACATCTCTCCCTCACAAAAGGCTTCTCTGCAGAGCATCAAATCTGCATGGCAAAGTGACACACTTTAGGTGATCTTCCTCCTTGGGAAAAGTGGTGTCAACTATTTCCCAGTCTCCTAGTATTTGTACTTCACACAGAATCACAAGTCCATCGCTGGACTTCCTCTGCGCTGTCACTTTTGGAGCTTGGCACGCTCTCTCCATCCCTCGATTCTCACGTTCCAACGCTGCTGAAGATTTTAAGGCAGAGCACGTCGTACACCTTAGTTGTCTTCCTCAATGTCAACGTCGACACTCTTTCATTCATTTAAAATTTTGCTGTGCAGAGTCTCCTCATGACGATCTCCTGCGCGATGTCTGCTGTGCTGAAGGTGATCTCTGATCCTCCTGAAAACTCTCTCCTGGCCTCAGCTCCCATCTTGTGGACGATCTCCTCAGTCACTCCTTCTCGTCATGGCACCTCACGACATCTACAGATTTAAAAATAACACTCTTCTCCCCACATGGCTTTCACCATGTGTCAACTCCCCAATGAGACATAGAATGTTGCACAGTCTCCCTAAAACAATCTCCAGGGTTTCCCACTTGGAGCAGCCATACTCCAACCTGTAACTCTGTGTAAAAACATCAGTCAGCAATTAAATGTTTAGCTTGTCTAACTCCCAGCTCCACCTGGAGCCTGTATCCTGGAAGACAACGTCTGTTAAATCAAACTTCACATTTTCAACCGACTATAGATCATAAGAATAATAAAGTATTCAGCATAAAAGACAAGTATCATGTGCAGCTTTTCTCAAATCATTAAATCACTATTATTGCCATAATTTGTCCCAAATCATGAATCATCCCAATTTAATCGGTGACTTCCCTTAAGCAATGTCACTCCACTCATTTTATCACTATGAGCTCAGTAGTGGCCAGCTAATGAGCCCCATATTCAACTATTCCATAAACACTGCATCTCTTATTTGTTTTCTCATGTCACTTGTCTGTTTTCTGCTGAATCCTCTACATGGACTCTTAGAAAAACAAACATTAACAACACAGACGGACAATCCTGGTGGTCAGACGCAGGTCGACAGGTTCCAGAGGTGCTGTAAAAAGGTCATAAAGTTAAGCCTGCTGTAAGAGGAGTGACACTGGTTTCAACACAGGATGTGTTTCACATTATTTTCACTTCTCCCCTGTAATAGTCAACATTTTCCCAAGAACACAGTGTAATAGCATAATCAACATATAGCCTGTAAACACAGTTCCCTTCACTCATAAATCCAGTAATCCTGTAGTAGAAAGAACATTAACCATTAGTGTGTCCTGCTGTAACTCACATAATCAAACACATGATTAACTCTCTGCTGTAGAAAAGAAATGTAAACGTTAACGCTGCGCACAAGCCCATGAATAACACACCCCTGATAGATTGACAAACACAAAAGTGGCATTTAAAAGGTTAAATCGTCACGCAACCTAGGATGCTGCTGTCATCTTCCTGCTCCTGTAAAAGACACACACATAAATTCATCCACCCTTTTGTCCTGTCTAGGTGGAGGTTAACCTTGAGTAGTGGTCAAGTCTTGTCAGCTTTTACCAGTCAGTCAGTTTTTTCTCTTTCAGTCAGTCATTCATTCATTCATTCTTTGCTGATAGTGGAAATTATCGTCGCATTTTCATTTCCACCCACAGCAAAATGACGTCATTTCAAAAAAAGAAAAGAAGAACTTTTAGATCAGATTATCTCGCTGAATCCTTTTTGGGCAGGGACTCTCATTTTCTAATTGTCCCAAATAAGCGGCTTTCTCCAGAGCCCATTGTAATTTTGGAGAAACTCACTTGCAACGGTTTTCTCGACATGCCGTATGACGCTTTTAATTCCCGTCGTGCAGATCTGCTTAAAGAAAAGAAATTCACAAACACAAGTCAGTGCACTGTTCAAAACAAAAATAAAATAAAAATAACAAACAAAACTATCAAACAAAACTCCCAGTGCACTGTCCAAAAAACAAAATAAAAATAAAAATAACAGATCAAAATGAAAAACAAAATTAAATAAAAATACAGAAGCCTGGTCTTAGGACTTGTCCCAGAATATTCTTTTTCTAATGGGTGAAAACACACCAAATCTAAAACTTGGTGCCATGGTACAACCTTCCCCATACATCAGAAACAAAAACAAAACAAAAAACAAAAAATCTGCTTGTTTTATTCATTTAAACTCTGGCTGCAGGATTCTGTTCACCCCTGTTATCATGTTCCCCAAAATAATACTAATTCAGTCGTCTATGTATCACTTCTCAACCCACTCAATAAACCAGACAGGATGATGGTAACAGGATTGCCTGCTTAAAATTGTGTTTGATCCTAATGAGCTTCATTAGGTGTGTGTGTTAGTCGGGTTAATACATTTTCTATTTCTGTGTGTTCTTTATGTACCTTCCCCCTTTTTTCTGAAACAAAACTCTGTTCACTCCAAATTTTGTTTCAGGAACATCTAAATGAAAATCTCTGTCATAGTCAGGCACAGCTAAACCCCAAATGCTTGCAGGTTGCCATCGGCAACCACGCTGTATGTTATTAACCCCTTCTACAAATACCCTCTTTGGATGTGTAACACTTTATGTATGATTTTGTATTCTCTGTAGTGCATATCACGTGCATGTGTGGTGTTGTCTTTCCATTTTCTCTAAGAGTACACTTGAATACCTCAGTGCTTGTCTTCCTCCCCCTTTTGTGGTGGTCTGGACACTTTGTCAATCCTCCACTTCAAGGCAGTCGTTTGTCTCCCCAGATTCCTTAACCCAATTTGATTCCCCACACTAAAACAGCATTCCTCTGTCCTCACCTGCTCCTCTCTCTCCTTTCTTCTCTCCCACTTTGCCGTCCAATCACAGTCAGTTCTCTTCAGCTTTGTCCCGTGTATGCTCCCACTGTCTCTTTCATTACTATCTTGCTCCAAACATGGCAAGTGTCAAACTCCAACAATCTTCTCAAAAGTCCTTCACACACAGTGAGGTTGCAGCTTGCTGGAAACGCATCTCCATTCATCCAATCAAGATGACGGATCTTCTCTTTCTGATGCCGTTTGCCCATAGTGCTGCTGGACCTCTCTGCTCAGGTCTCTGGTATTGTCTCTTGGACTGCTGTCCACTGTTGATGTTCATACTTGTGCTTCTGGCAGTGCACTCTGTGTCTTCAGGGAGAGATTAGCTTCCTTGGAGCTTGCTTTTTCAGGATGAGGACGGGAGGCTGCAAAACAATTCAGCCAAAAATTCTGGCTGGGTGTTTCTATTTTTTGTTTCTAATGATCTTAACCTACAATTTTCTTCCGACTGCTGCCCGTGGAGAATTGATCCAGGTCCGTTCCCCACCTGTAATCGACAGACTGAGACACTTTCATTATTCACTGTGACTGCATATGTTTTCATCACTCCTAAAGCAACACATCTCCGCTTATGTTGTTTTGAACTCTGACTTTAAACCCCGAAAATAAAAATTTTTATTTGTTCTTAACCGCAAACACAAAAAACTTCTTGATGTTGTTGTTAATTATTTTCACCCACAATACTCCAAATTATGTTTTCTTTTGTGTCCAGCAGGGGAAGAAGGTGACCTGTAGTGTCACTGCTTCCCCCAGTTGGAGACAATTTCCCATTCACACTTCCACACTTTTTATTTTCTTTATTTTCATTATTTTCTTTCTCTCTCTTCTTTTTTTTTTTCACACCCACACATTAACCTGTAAACTCACTCCTCCAAGCTCATTTTTCTTTCACCCCAACAGCTCTCATACAGTCAGCAAACAAATTCTCCATTCATCCTTGAGTACTTGGTCACCTTTAAATGTCACTGTTAATTTTATCAATTTATTTATCATTACCTTAACACTAATCCACTGTTTAGTTTTTTCTTTAATTACTTTAGTTCATTTTCTCCTATTTGATCACTTTGATTTCTTAATTATTATTATTTCACAGGAAATCAACTAATCTACTTTTTCTCCCTCTTTTGTCATCAAGGAATTCACACACACTCACAGGCTGGTCACTCGCCCCCACCTTTCTTTCTCTCTCTCTCTCACTCACACACACACATTTTACTCCTCCTTTGTTCCACCTGTGAACCCGCCCCCTGAGGCTGGCTCACACACACCTCATGCTTCTCGCAGTCCCATTCAAACTTTCTGCGAGACACCTTCTCTGCTGATACAGGACAACGCCCTGATCAGCACGATCTCTACACGCTCTTGTACACCTCTACCTAACTAGGACAGTTAGGCTCACGATCTTCAGATCGCGCCACATTTGCCTCACGAATTATTCAAACTGCGCCACGGACTGGATACCGCAGTTTCTCTTCCCCATAAAAAATAAAACCAAATTCAACCCCCCAATTGACTTCACAGTTTGCAACAATTCCCGACACGGCCTCCTGCCGCAATTTCTGCACACCACAAACACACACTTTTAGACCCAAATTCTTTTTGTTACTTTAATTGACTCCCGTACTTCAGACGAGATGCAGAACTGCGCTTTCAAACACACTACACAGCCCTCCTTCTGCATCAGGCACTGGTTCAACTCAGCTCGGAATCTAACCGGCGAAAGCAACCGATCCTGCTTTTATGCATACTTCAGACTGTGACAGGGACCTCTCCCCGACTTAGTTATTTAAGGAGCCACGAATCCCCAGGTCACCACCCTGGATCTCCTGCCCTCACAGGTCCTAGCCCCGCGTCCGAGACTAGGTGGGGTAACCAAACCCGTGACACACACGGCCCTCACCGGTGACGAGGCCTTTCAGCCCCGCTTTCTAACTAATAGTAACACGTTTCCTGCTTTAATGCATGGAGGACGGATCACACACCACCACGGATGAAACACCGATTCTATTAATTACTAAGACGGATCAAACACCGTTTCTTTAACATACTGAGTGAATTTACACTGAGACACGCTGAACTTAGCGAACAGATAATTTAGGCTTTAAACAATATGCACGGTTCGAAAATAAACAGGTCGTGCTTACCTTTTAATCATGTGAGCTAGCTCTCTGTTCGCCTTGTTCCATGATCTCAGCTCTACCAATTCATCCTCTCTGGGCCTGGAGCGAATCCCAGGGTTTCGGCACCAAAACTGTTACGAAATCAGTTTTTACCCCGGTTCTTTTATTCGTCGAGGGATCCAGAGATGGCACCGGAACTCAGTAGTTATTTTTACAAAGTCTTTATTCATCTTTATTCATCTTCATTTAAGCATGCACTTCTAGAAGGGAAGACGAGGCCGGTGTCCCTCTGAAACAATCTTCACCCCTTTGTTAGTTCCAGGCAGCTTTATAGAGACGACCCCATCATAAATCCCCCACAATGTGCTGCAAACTCTGTCTCTGTGTGTATGCACGAGCACATGAGTGCCTGTGTGTGCATACCTGGTATGTGCGTGAGTGAGTGTGCATATAGGTGTGGGAGTATATTAGTTAAAACACTGTGGGTGTGTGTCTCTTCCTAGGGGCCATAAATACCATCTCCCCTCCAGACCACAGTTATCCAGTTACAAATCTACTTCTAAGCTCATGACACAATCAGGCCTTTGTTTATATCCAGGGCAGTGTCAGTGTCTCTACCATAATTCTACATTCTATTTTAACACATTTCTAAACTCTAAAGCAAACTAAACATTCCTACATGTCTAAACTCTAAAATAAGCTAAACATTTCTACATTTGATAAGTATTTATGTGGCTTAGATCGCTTCAGGCTTGAGACCCACCATAGACCTTTGGTGCCCCTGGTCAACAGCCGGGTTCTTGACAATGTTCCATTGAGGTGTCAACGCCTCCTGATGCGGCTCATGAGGTACAACCCGGAGGCCGTCTATGTCCCTGGCAAAATGCTTGTCATCGCCGGTACGTTGTCACGGAGCCCACAGACTCGGGCTGAGGATGACACTAGCACTCACAGTGAAGTGGACTGCTACATAGCCACCGTGTTACAGGTCATTCCAGCGTCCCCAAGCCGAATGGAAAGCATTAAAGCAGCCACTGCAACTGATGTTGAACTACAGACTGTCATCACGTACATACACAGGGGTTGGCCTGCATATGGAGCTAGTGTGCCACTGAACCTCAAAGCGTACATGAAAGTGAAGAACGAGCTATCAGAGGCTGCAGGCCTGGTCATACGAGGCTGCAGGATTGTCATTCCAAAGTCACAGAGAACAGCCATTCTACACAAACTACATGAAGGGCACCAAGGCCTCACCAAGTGCATGGATAATTCATTTTCACTGCACTAAAGAACGCGGTGCTGCAGTGCCACACCTGTCTGGCACAGAGGCCAACACAGACAAGGAAAGCCGCTCATCTCCACACCTTTGCCGGATCGTCCATGGCAAAGGATAGCCCTGGATCTCTGTGAACACAACCGGAATAATTACCTTGTTGTGTCGGACTACTACTCACATTTTCTGGAAATACTGCACCTACCATCCACGACCAGTGGCCAGGTTGTTCAGAAACTGAAGTCGACCTTTGCTAGGTTTGGGATCCCTGACGAGGCGGTGAGTGACAATGGCCCTCAGTTCTCCAGCTCTGCGTTCCAGGCCTTCGCGAGAGAGATGGATTTCGACTTTGATGAGTGTACCAGCCCGCTTTCCTCGTTTCTTCGGGCGCTTCTTCCAGGAAGTGGTGTAGGAGTGTTGGCACAGATAGGCCAGAATACGGGGCTCAAAAAGTAGTGGAGGAGGCCCATAATCCTCTCCTGTCTCCGTTTGTTTAAGAGCCAGGTCATACGATGCTTTGATTTCTAAAAGTATCTGGCGATTGTACAAATGCAGAGCGAGGGCATTTTGGGATAATATAGAAAAGGATAAGGCTAGCGAAAGCCAAAGCAAAGCTAGCAGAGTTGATGGACGTATTGCCGTGCCGTGCATACTGCTGGCGCCATCTACCTATAGGTGTGACTGTCATGGTCTCCGTGCCTGCCCAAGGCTACATGTGTTGTTTGGGTCTCTCTCTCTCTCTCCCTCTCTGCCTGGGCGGAGCTCACTGTGGGCTCCCGCCCTTGGCCCACACACCTGGCAACAATCAGCTGTCATCACCTGGAGCACTATTTGAGGCTGGAACACAGATCCCCTCATCGCTGGATGATTGTACTACAGACGTTAGTGTTTCTCCCAGCTCCTGTGAACCTGTGCTTTGTGATTTGAGATTCGTGATTTGTGAGTGACTTCCCTTCTCTTCTGCTACAGACTTTCCTCCCCGGACCTGTGACCTCCCTGCCGTGTGAACGTGTGTGAGTGTGGGCAAGAAGACGTGAGCGAGTGTGAGAGAGTTTCCCCGTGATTCCCTGGAGTTTAGATTCCCTTCACTGTATATATCGTGTACTGGTGCTGTAAATAAACTGTTTTTGGAGACGTCTAACCGCTCTGTGCTTGAGTCCCTACTACCAGATTGTGACAGTGACATAGGGCCACAGGTCAGACTCGAACCCAGGCCCGCTGCTCTCAGCTAATCTGGCAACCCTTAATTCTATTTTTCTGATTCAGGATTATGTGTATGATTAATCGGCAACACAGTTTTTTTTATCTTCCTGCATTCCTTCAGACACACATACACAGACTGATGAGAGGCCTTGATGCTGCGTGGTAAACCCTGCAGTATCAGAAAGAGTTAAAATGATACGTTTTTTTTTAAGACAGGAACTCAAGTTTCTGCAGAAAAGTAGGACCCAAATGCGGCACTCTGATGGGGAACAGCAGTGAGGTCTATTTACTGTGAGCAAAGCAAATAACTATGTACACATCCCAGGCACTGTGACTCCTGTGGTGATTCCTTCCCAGAATTTCATGCAGTGCAAAATGTCCATTAAAAATTGAAAGCAGCAAGTCCAAAACTCCTTTTCCCACACCGTGACTCCATTCCCGAGAGCAAAACGCACCCACTCCAATTCCTGGCAACCAGAGATGGGCAGTAACGCGTTACTTGTAACGCGTTACTGTAATCTGATTACTTTTTTCAAGTAACGAGTAATGTAAGGGATTACTATTGCAAAAACGGTAATTAGATTACCGTTACTTTCACGTAGGAACGCTGCGTTACTGCGTTACTAAAACCGTGATTTTTGCGAGAATGTCTCATGACAGTGACGGCGTGGCGAGTGCGACGTTCGTGACAACAGCTGTGTGCAGATCATAATATATCAAGTGCGAGAGAGTATGAGCATGCAGCGTTTAAAGCGTGCAAGTACTGACCTTACTTTGAGTTTGATTCCATAAAAAGTGACAAAAACATTAGTGTCCATTGTGCGTGGGAAGAAAACTTCTTTTTACAGCGAAAAAACCCTAAACTTCCAAGCAAGCACCGAGTGCGCCACGACTGTAATGGGAAATTCACAGAGAAACTCATGGATTCTTCCACTGACCGCTGCGGCACACCTGCACCAGGGTAAACCTCCGCCTAACCCAGTCCTGCTTTACAGGTGAAAATAGAGCAACAGGACCGCTAGTCTTTGATTTTATTTATTTTCTGCTGTGTTTTACTTTCATCTACTTGAAAGAGTGAGTGTAAACACAAAAAAATATTTTATTTTATGTGCTGGAATGTGCAGAAAATAGGTTTAAATGTTAAACAAATTTCTTCCAGTCAGAGAATGTTGCATATAATTAAGTTTTTGCTTGATGCATAATGTTAAAAGATTTAAAGTTTAAAGTTTTAAAAAGAGACGTTTCCATTTGATTACATTTTGTATGATGGATTATGCAGAAAAAGTAGAATTGGGCTGAAAGATCTATCGCTTTATCACCTATTCAGGTTGTAAATCGTCTTTTTAAAAAGTAACTAAGTAACTAAGTAACTAAGTAATTGATTACTTTTGAAAATAAGTAATCAGTAAAGTAACGGGATTACTTTTTTGGGGAAGTAATCAGTAATTAGTAACTGATTACTTTTTTCAAGTAACTTGACCAACACTGCTGGCAACACACAAACACATGCACACATTGGCAGGGCAATCCGCTATAGCGAGGGTTTTTGTCACACATAAGTCAGCTAACGAGTTTGACTGTGTAATAATCGTGTGCTGAACTCAGCCACCCTCCTAAATAGACTCCTGACGCGAGTAACCCGCCGCAGCTGGTGATGGCTGATGAATGGCAGGTGCGGCAGCCTGCAGTGCGGCACACATCCGGGAGTATGAACAAACATAAACACACACAGGGAGATAAGAAGAAGGAGAGAGACAACAAAAACACCACACGCAGAAACTATCATATTTACTGACCATATATAAAGGGCAGGTCTTTCTCTGTCACAGCAGACAAACAGAAGATCTTTTCCAGTCAAACACCGCCTGCACACACGTAAGGCAACCACTCCACAGACTCTGTGTTTTCTCTTTATATTAATATGTTCATTTTTTACTCGTATTAAAATCATCAGGATGTTATAGATTAGGTGCAGTTAGACTGTAGATGTGCAGCTATGGTAAGCCTTTCGAGGAACATCCATGCATCCATCCATCCTCATCCGCTTTATCCGAGATCGGGTCGTGGGGGCAGCAGCCTAAGCAGAGAAGCCCAGACCTCCCTCTCCCCAGCCACCTCCTCCAGCTCATCCGGGGGAACACCAAGGCGTTCCCAGGCCAGCCGAGAGATATAATCTCTCCAGCGCGTCCTGGGTCTGCCCTGGGCCTCCCGGTGGGACATGCCCGAACACCTCACCCAGGAGGCGCCCAGGGGCATCCTTGTCAGATGCCCGAACCACCTCAACTGGCTCCTTTCGATGTGGAGGAGCAGCGGCTCTACTCTGAGCCCCTCCCGGATGGCCGAACTTCTCACCCTATCTCTAGGGAGAGGCCAGCCACCCTTCGGAGGAAGCTCATTTCCGCCGCTTGTATCCGCGATCTCGTTTTTTCGGTCACTACCCACAGCTCGTGGCCATAGGTGAGGGTCGGGACGTAGATCGACCGGTAAATTGAGAGCTTCGCTTTTACACTCAGCTCCTCTTCACCACGACGGACCGGTGCAGCGTCCGCATCACGGCAGCCGCAGCACCAATCCGTCTGTCGATCTCCGGCTCCCTTCTCCCATCACTCGCGAACAAGACCCCGAGATACTTAAACTCCTCCACTTGGGGCAAGAACTCATCCCGACCCGGAGTGGGCACTCCACCCTTTTCCGGCTGAGAACCATGGCCTCAGATTTGGAGGTGCTGATCCTCATTCCCGCTGCTTCACACTCGGCTGCGAACTGTTCCAGTGCGAGCTGGAGGCCCTCACCCAATGAAGCCAACAGAACCACATCATCCGCAAAAAGCAGAGATGAGATTCTGAGGCCACCAAGTGAAAGCCCTCCGCCACTTGGCTGCGCTTAGAAATCCTGTCCATAAAAATTATGAACAGAATCGGTGATAAAGGGCAGCCCTGGCGGAGCCCATCACCCACCGGAAACGAGTCCGACTTATTGCCGGCAATGCGAACCAAACTCTTACAACGGTTGTATAGGGATCGAATGGCCCGTAGCAATGGGCCAGACACCCCATACTCCCGCAACACCTCCCACAGGACACCCGAGGGACACGGTCGAATGCCTTCTCCAAGTCCACAAAACACATGTAGACTGGTTGGGCAAACTCCCATGCACCCTCAAGTATCCTTGAGAGGATAAAGAGCTGGTCCAGTGTTCGCGACCAGGACGAAAACCGCATTGTTCCTCCTGTATCCGAGGTTCGACTAACGGACGAACTCTCCTTTCCAGCACCCTGGCATAGACTTTCCCAGGGAGGCTGAGGAGTGTGATCCCCTGTAGTTGGAACACACCCTCCGGTCCCCCTTCTTAAAGATGGGGACCACCACCCCCGGTCTGCCAGTCCAGGGTACTGCCCCTGATCTCCACGCAACATTGCAGGCGTGTCAACCAGGACAGCCCTACAACATCCAGAGCCTTCAGGAACTCGGGCGGACCTCATCAACACCAGGGCTCTGCCACCGAGGAGTTGTTTAACTGCCTCAGTGACCTCGACCCCAGAAATTGGCGGGTCATTCCCTCATCCCCAGACTCTGCTTCCTCCTCGAAGAGGCGTGTCAGTGGGATTAAGGAGGTCCTCAGTATTCCTTCCACCGTCTGACAATTTTCTCAGTCGACGTCAGCAGCGCACCGCCAGCACTATACACAGTGCAGGTAGAGCACCGCTTTCCCCTCCTGAGACGCCTGACGGTTTGCCAGAATCTCTTCGAGGCAGTCCGAAAGTCTTTTTCCATGGCCTCTCCGAACTCCTCCCACACCCGAAGTTTTGCTTCAGCCACTGCCCGAGCCGCATTCCGCTTGGCCTGTCGATACCTGTCAGCTGCCTCTGGAGTCCCACAGGCTAACCAAGCCCGATGGGACTCCTTCTTCAGCCTGGTGGCTCCCTTCACCTCTGGTGTCCACCATTTGGTTCGGGGATTCCCACCACGGCAGGCACCAACCACCTTGCGGCCGCAGCTCAATGCAGCAGCCGGCAATGGAGACGCTGAACATGGTCCATTCGGACTCAATGTCCCCAGTCTCCCTCGGAATGTTGTTGAAGCTCTGCCGGAGGTGTGCGTTGAAGATCTCGCGGACTGGGGCCTCTGCTAGGCGTTCCCAGCACACCCTCACCACGCGTTTAGGTGCACCGGGTCTGTCCAGCGTCCTCCCCGCCACCTGATCCAACTCACCACCAGGTGGTGATCAGTTGACAGCTCAGCCCCTCTCTTTACCCGAGTGTCCAGAACATATGGTCGCAGGTCTGGTGATACGATTACAAAATCGATCATCGACCTGCGGCCTAGAGCATCCTGGTGCCACGTGCACTTATGGACACTCTTATGTTCGAACAAGGTGTTCGTTATGGCCAAACTGTGATTTGCACAGAAGTCCAATAACAAAACACCACTCGGGGTTCAGATCAGGGAGGCCGTTCCTCCCAATCACGCCCCTCCAGGTCTCGCTGTCGTTACCACGTGAGCATTGAAGTCTCCCAGCAGGACAACAGAGTCTCCAGGTGGGGCACCTTCCAGCACCCCCCCAGGGACTCTAAGAAGGCTGGGTACTCTGAACTGCCACTCGGCGCATAAGCGCAGATGACAGTCAGGACCCGTTCCCGACCCTAAGGCGCAGGGAACAAAACCTCTCATCCACCGGGAAAAACCCCAACGTGCCGGCAGCAAGCCGGGGATATTAGAATACCCACCCCAGCCCGCCGCCTCTCACCAGGGGCAACTCCAGACTGAGACAGAGTCCAGCCCCTCTCCAGGAGACTAGTTCCAGAGCCCAAGCCATGCGTAGAGGTGAGCCCGACTATATCTAGCGGTACTTCTCAACCTCACGCACTAACTCAGAGGAACATATTCAGGTTATTTATGTGCTTCACTGAGTGCACTTTATTTTAAGGATTTAAACAAGCACTCATATATATATATATATATATATATATATATATATATATATATATATATATATATATATATATATATATATATATATATATATATATATATATATATATAATAAACACCCATCTCGCCCCTGTGGGTGGTTTATCCTTCAAGCTCGGGTCCTCTACCAGAGGCCTGGGAGCTTGAGGGTCCTGCGTAGTATCTTAGCTGTTCCCAGGACTGCACTCTTCTGGACAGAGATCTCCGATGTTGTTCCCGGGATCTGCTGGAGCCACTCGCCTAGCTTGGGAGTCACCGCACCTAGTGCTCCGATTACCACGGGACCACCGTTACCTTCACCCTCCACATCCTCTCGAGCTCTTCTCTGAGCCCTTGGTATTTCTCCAGCTTCTCGTGTTCCTTCTTCCTGATATTGCTGTCATTCGGAACCGCTACATCGATCACTACGGCCGTCTTCTTCTGTTTGTCTACCACCACTATGTCCGGTTGGTTAGCCACCACCATTTTGTCCGTCTGCATCTGGAAGTCCCACAGGATCTTAGCTCGGTCATTCTCCATCACCCTTGGGGCGTCTCCCATTTTGACCTCGGGACTTCCAGGTTATACTCGGCACAGATGTTCCTGTACACTATGCCGGCCACTTGGTTATGGCGTTCCATGTATGCCTTGCCTGCTAGCATCTTGCACCCTGCTGTTATGTGCTGGATTGTCTCTGGGGCATCTTTACACAGCCTGCACCTGGGGTCTTGCCTGGTGTGATAGACCCCAGCCTCTATGGATCTTGTGCTCAGAGCTTGTTCTTGTGCTGCCATGATTAGTGCCTCTGTGCTGTCTTTCAGTCCAGCTTTGTCCAGCCACTGGTAGGATTTCTGGATATCAGCCACCTCCGCTATCTGCCGGTGGTACATACCGTGCAGGGGCCTGTCCTTCCATGATGGTTCCTCGCCTTCCTCCTCTTTCTTGGGTTTCTGCTGCCTGAGGTATTCACTGAGCACGCTGTCAGTTGGGGCCATCTTCGTGATGTATTCGTGGATGTTTCTTGTCTCATCCTGGACTGTGGTGCTGACACTCACCAGTCCCCGGCCCCTTTCCTTCCGCTTAGCGTACAGCCTCAGGGTGCTGGACTTGGGGTGAAACCCTCCATGCATGGTCAGGAGCTTTCTTGTCTTTATGTCAGTGGCTTCTATCTCCTCCTTTGGCCAACTTATTATACCAGCAGGGTACCTGATCACGGGCAGGGCGTAGGTGTTGATGGCCCGGATCTTGTTCTTACCGTTCAGCTGACTCCTCAGGACTTGCCTGACCCTCTGCAGGTACTTGGTGGTTGCAGCTTTCCTAGCGGCCTCTTCATGGTTCCCATTCGCCTGTGGGATCCCCAGGTACTTGATCTTGCCCTCTAGCCTCCTTCTCCATGGAGGGTACTGCCCCTTGTGGCTGTTCAACTTGTAGCCAAGCATCTCACTGATCACTGCAGCCGTAGTGTAGATCAGCTTGTTAGTGTCGGTAATCGTGGTTGTAGGTATCATCCGTAGTGCTGCATTAACATCATCTAGCAGACCTTCTGAGGGTACTTCACGTAATCTTGGTAACCGCCACGGGGATCCAGGTTTCAAGCTTGGCCATGATCCTATCTTTCAGGTCAGTTCCTCTCGCACTCAACGATCCTTCTCCTATCGCACTTGGGGCTATGTACCCAATCTCGGGTGGGGGTGATGATATCTCCCTCCTGACCTGGCGTCCTGACTCCTCCTTGCTGTAGCATTTATGTTGTACCTCGTCAATCTCTAGCTGTGAGAGCAGTCCCTTCTTTCGAATGTTGGAACACTGAGCTACTAGTTGTTTTGCCGTTATTGTGGATGTTGGGTAGCGAAGAATCCATAGGTCCCTCATCCATTTCATGTAACCCCTTCCACCAGGGTTACTTGCGTAGTAGCATTCCAACAACGCCCTGTTTTCGTCTCTTGCCCACCGATGCCTTCTTGTTCCAGTAGCCCACTTGTCGTCAGGGTGCCCTGGTTCCTCAACACCTGACGCGGACCTTGATCCGGGCGACGTCCGAGCCGGCATGCCGTCATATTTATCTGTCTCGCTCATGTCTGCGGTAGGCTCACTTAGCATAGGGGGTCTAGCCTTAGGACCCTTACTGGATACAGACGCCCCAGGCAGGAATCGAACTTGCGATCTTCTGCGCTCTTCTGCTCCAGAAGAGATATATATATATGTATAAAAAAAAAAAAAACACCCAGCACGCCCCTACGGGCGGTTTATCCTTCAAGCTCGGGTCCTCTACCAGAGGCCTGGGATCTTGAGGGTCCTGTGCAGTATCTTAGCTGTTCCCAGGACTGCGCTCTTCTGGACAGAGATCTCCGATGTTGTTCCCGGGATCTGCTGGAGCCACTCGCCTAGCTTGGGAGTCACCGCACCTAGGGCTCCGATTACCACGGGGACCACCGTTACCTTCACCCTCCACATCCTCTCGAGCTCTTCTCTGAGCCCTTGGTATTTCTCCAGCTTCTCGTGTTCCTTCTTCCTGATATTGCTGTCATTCGGAACCACTACATCGATCACTACGGCCGTCTTCTTCTGTTTGTCTACCACCACTATGTCCGGTTGGTTAGCCACCACCATTTTGTCCGTCTGCATCTGGAAGTCCCACAGGATCTTAGCTCGGTCATTCTCCATCACCCTTGGGGCATCTCCCATTTTGACCTCGGGACTTCCAGGTTATACTCGGCACAGATGTTCCTGTACACTATGCCGGCCACTTGGTTATGGCGCTCCATGTATGCCTTGCCTGCTAGCATCTTGCACCCTGCTGTTATGTGCTGGATTGTCTCTGGGCATCTTTACACAGCCTGCACCTGGGGTCTTGCCTGGTGTGATAGACCCCAGCCTCTATGGATCTCGTACTCAGAGCTTGTTCTTGTGCTGCCATGATTAGTGCCTCTGTGCTGTCTTTCAGTCCAGCTTTGTCCAGCCACTGGTAGGATTTCTGGATATCAGCCACCTCCTCTATCTGCCGGTGGTACATACCGTGCAGGGGCCTGTCCTTCCATGATGGTTCCTCGCCTTCCTCCTCTTTCTTGGGTTTCTGCTGCCTGAGGTATTCACTGAGCACGCTGTCAGTTGGGGCCATCTTCGTGATGTATTCATGGATGTTTCTTGTCTCATCCTGGACTGTGGTGCTGACACTCACCAGTCCCGGCCCCTTCCTTCCGCTTAGCGTACAGCCTCAGGGTGCTGGACTTGGGGTGAAACCCTCCATGCATGGTAAGGAGCTTTCTTGTCTTTATGTCAGTGGCTTCTATCTCCTCCTTTGGCCAGCCTATTACCCCTGCAGGGTACCTGATCACGGGCAGGGCGAGGTGTTGATGGCCCGGATCTTGTTCTTACCGTTCAGCTGACTCCTCAGGACTTGCCTGACCCTCTGCAGGTACTTGGTGGTTGCAGCTTTCCTAGCGGCCTCTTCATGGTTCCCATTCGCCCGCGGGATCCCCAGGTACTTGTAACTGTCCTCTATGTCTGCAATGTTGCCTTCTGGTAGTTCAATCCCCTCAGTTCTGACTACCTTCCCTCTCTTTGTTACCATCCGACTACACTTCTCCAGTCCGAATGACATTCCAATGTCATTGCTGTATAGCCTGGTAGTGTGTATCAGTGAATCGATGTCTCGTTCACTCTTGGCATACAGCTTGATGTTATCCATGTACAGGAGGTGGCTGACAACCGCTCCGTTCCGTAGTCGGTATCCGTAGCCAGTCTTGTTAATGATCTCACTGAGGGGTTCAGGCCTATGCAGAACAGCAGTGGGGACAGAGCATCTCCTTGGTAGATCCCGCACTTGATGGTGACTTGTGCTATGGGCTTGGAGTTGGCCTCTAGTGTTGTGTGCCACATTCCCATTGAGTTCCTGATGAAGGCTCTTAGGGTCCTGTTGATCTTGTACAATTCTAGGCATTCCAGTATCCAGCTGTGGGGCATTGAGTCATAGGCCTTCTTGTAATCAATCCAGGCTGTGCACAGGTTGGTCAGTCTGGTCTTGCAGTCTCGGCTGACTGTTCTGTCTACCAGTAGCTGGTGTTTTGCGCCTCTGGTATTCTTGCCAATCCCTTTCTGTGCCCCGCTCATGTATTGACCCATGTGCCTGTTCATCTTAGCCGATATGATGCCTGACAGGAGCTTCCATGTAGTACTGAGGCAGGTTATTGGTCGGTAGTTGGATGGGACCGGTCCTTCTTGGGGTCCTTGGGGATCAGGACCGTCCGACCTTGGTTAGCCATTCTGGGTGTCTCTCGTTAACTAGCAGCTGGTTCATTTGTGCTGCCAGACGCTCGTGGAGTGCAGTCAGCTTCTTCAGCCAGTAGGCGTGAACCATGTCGGGCCCTGGTGCTGTCCAACTCTTCATACTGGAGACCCTTTCTTGGATGTCTGCCACTGTGATGGTTACTGGACCCTGTTCAGGGAGGTCGCTATGGTCTGCCCTCAGATCCACTAGCCACTGAGCATTGCCGTTATGGGTTGCCTTCTCCCATATGCTCTTCCAGTATTGCTCCGTCTCCAGCCTTGGTGGTGCTGTTCTGTTATTGTTCCTTGCCACTGAGAGTACACCTTTGCTGGTTCTGTGGAGAACAGCTGGTTTATTCTCCTGCCTTCTATCTCTCTGGTGTACCTCCTCAAGCGGCTGGCCAAGGCTGTGAGTCTTTGCTTGGCAGTTTCCAAGGCCTCAGGTATGGACAGCTTGCTGTATTTCTTATGCACCTTCTTTGTCGCGCCTTTCTGCAACTCCGTTAGTTGGCTAACCTCCCTTCGTGCTACTTTGATCTTGCCCTCTAGCCTCCTTCTCCATGGAGGGTACTGCCCCTGTGGCTGTTCAACTTGTAGCCAAGCATCTCACTGATCACTGCTGCCGTAGTGTAGATCAGCTTGTTAGTGTCGGTAATCGTGGTTGTAGGTATCATCCGTAGTGCTGCATTAACATCATCTAGCAGACCTTCTGAGGGTACTTCACGTAATCTTGGTAACCGGCCACGGGGATCCAGGTTTCAAGCTTGGCCATGATCCTATCTTTCAGGTCAGTTCCTCTCGCACTCAACGATCCTTCTCCTATCGCACTTGGGGCTATGTACCCAATCTCGGGTGGGGGTGATGATATCTCCCCCCTGATATCTCCCCCCCTGACCTGGCATCCTGACTCCTCCTTGCCGTAGCATCATATATATATATATATATATATATATATATATATATGTACACATCAGGAACTCAATGGGAATGTGGCACACAACACTAGAGGCCAACTCCAAGCCCATAGCACAAGTCACCATCAAGTGCGGGATCTACCAAGGAGATGCTCTGTCCCCACTGCTGTTCTGCATAGGCCTGAACCCCCTCAGTGAGATCATTAACAAGACTGGCTACGGATACCGACTACGGAACGGAGCGGTTGTCAGCCACCTCCTGTACATGGATAACATCAAGCTGTATGCCAAGAGTGAACGAGACATCGATTCACTGATACACACTACCAGGCTATACAGCAATGACATTGGAATGTCATTCGGGCTGGAGAAGTGTAGTCGGATGGTAACAAAGAGAGGGAAGGTAGTCAGAACTGAGGGGATTGAACTACCAGAAGGCAACATTGCAGACATAGAGGACAGTTACAAGTACCTGGGGATCCCACAGGCGAATGGGAACCATGAAGAGGCCGCTAGGAAAGCTGCAACCACCAAGTACCTGCAGCGGGTCAGGCAAGTCCTGAGGAGTCAGCTGAACGGTAAGAACAAGATCCGGGCCATCAACACCCACGCCCTGCCCGTGATCAGGTACCCTGCTGGGGTAATAGGCTGGCCAAAGGAGGAGATAGAAGCCACTGACATCAAGACAAGAAAGCTCCTTACCATGCATGGAGGGTTTCACCCCAAGTCTAGCACCCTGAGGTTGTACGCTAAGCGGAAGGAAGGGGCCGGGGACTGGTGAGTGTCAGCACCACAGTCCAGGATGAGACAAGAAACATCCACGAATACATCACGAAGATGGCCCCAACTGACAGTGTGCTCAGTGAATACCTCAGGCAGCAGAAACCCAAGAAAGAGGAGGAAGGCGAGGAACCATCATGGAAGGAGAGGCCCCTGCACGGTATGTACCACCGGCAGATAGAGGAGGTGGCTGATATCCAGAAATCCTACCAGTGGCTGGACAAAGCTGGACTGAAAGACAGCACAGAGGCACTAATCATGGCAGCACAAGAACAAGCTCTGAGTACAAGATCCATAGAGGCTGGGGTCTATCACACCAGGCAAGACCCCAGGTGCAGGCTGTGTAAAGATGCCCCAGAGACAATCCAGCACATAACAGCAGGGTGCAAGATGCTAGCAGGCAAGGCATACATGGAGCGCCATAACCAAGTGGCGGTATAGTGTACAGGAACATCTGTGCCGAGTATAACCTGGAAGTCCCAAGGTCAAATGGGAGATGCCCCAAGGGTGATGGAGAATGACCGAGCTAAGATCCTGTGGGACTTCCAGATGCAGACGGACAAAATGGTGGTGGCTAACCAACCGGACATAGTGGTGGTAGACAAACAGAAGAAGACGGCCGAGTGATCGATGTAGCAGTTCGAATGACAGCAATATCAGGAAGAAGGAACACGAGAAGCTGGAGAAATACCAAGGGCTCAGAGAAGAGCTCGAGAGGATGTGGAGGGTGAAGGTAACGGTGGTCCCCGTGGTAATCGGAGCACTAGGTGCGGTGACTCCCAAGCTAGGCGAGTGGCTCCAGCAGATCCCGGGAACAACATCGGAGATCTCTGTCCAGAAGAGCGCAGTCCTGGGAACAGCTAAGATACTGCGCAGGACCCTCAAGCTCCCAGGCCTCTGGTAGAGGACCCGAGCTTGAAGGATAAACCGCCCGCAGGGGCGTGCTGGGTGTTTTTTTCTTTTCTTTTTTTTTTTTTTTTTTTATATATATATATATATATACACACACACGTAAACTTTGGAGAGGAGGACCTTAAAGCTACTGTGGTATCAGAGTGAGGATTGAAGATGGTGGCTAAATATTGGTGGTGGCAGTATCAATACTCACGTTTGTTGCTGTTGCCATCACGTTTTCTTTAGTAGCAAGCGAGCTAAGCGCAGGGATGCGCGTGCCCTTTGTGCAGTCTAGTAAACGAGGGAAAAAAGGGGGTCAAAGTATTAGCACAATCTATCTTTTTTTTAAACAATCTAAATTGGACGAATTATCATTGCCTTTAAATTTTAAAATAAAAAGATGCTGTTATCAACACAGAGGTCATTTAGGTTAAATTAAATAATTGAATTAAATTAAATAGTTTAGATCGACTGTGTTCCTTTTTCTTTTTTTACCTTTGTCCCACAAATGCAACACCCAGTCTCATACTTCCTTTGTTCTGTATACAGTGATCTCTAAATAGTTAGTCAAACAGAGCAACCTCAGCCTCATTTCAAATTATAACTGCAAAAGATGATATCAAGCATTGTTAAGTAGGAATAGTTTTCTTCATCACAAGCTAGCTGGTGTTATCTGTTAAAAGACCTTTAATGAGCAGGTAAAGCTCTAGATTAAACCAATAAATTGCATTATCAAAAATAACTCTATGATTTTCAAATTGTTAGAATTCACCTTTTACTTTCCATGTTTTATTTCATAGTAGTGGAGAAGTCCAGTGATCTGATCAGGTCACAGTCTAGCTGAAAATGGCATTTTGTGAAGACTGATGTGGCTTCATCTGAGGCTTATCTTCAACCCAAACAGTTGGGTAAAATTTTGACCTAATTTTGATTAAAGCTGCTCGACGTATGACCCAACAGAATTAGTCATGTCACGGACCTGGGTCTGAGCAACCCAGGGTTATTGAATACTTTATGGACGTGTATTTTTGGTGCTGCTGTCCCTCGTCTGTTTGTGGGTATGTGTAAGTCGGTGTGTTCAGCCTGGAGACTGGCCACACCTGAGGGAGAGGATCACACACCTGCAACTGATCAGGATCGTCGGGGGAGCTACAGAGCAGTGTGGCTGAGCGCTCCTCTACGCTGGATTGCTGCGTGAGACTCCACGTCAGTCTTCTAGCTTAGTTAAAGTCTGTGCGGGTATGCCTACTGGAATTAAGTGTCTTGACAGCTGCCTCTGTTATTTCCCCTCAGGAAGAGCGTGGAACACCGGAGGGCAGCAAGCACGGGGTGTGCCCACACACGGGAGTGAAGAGCACGGACTTTTGAGAAGAAGAAACAACAAGGGAGTCAGGGGAGCACACGGGGAATTATTGTCATTTTGCTGCACTGTAAATAAACGCACTGTTCAGGATAAAGAGTCCAGCATTTGGGTCCTCATTCCCCACTTCCCCACGGTCTGCCTCGCAGAGCCTGACAAGTCAAGCTGTGGAGTGAATTAAAGAACTCAGCACATTACCAGAGTCATGACTATTGAACCAATATTTGCTCACCATAAACCAACTTACCAACCTATGGCTTTTACCCAGAAGTTGAGTTATGAAAATAACTCCAAGTACCTCGCCCAACACTGATTGTGTACTTCCTAAAAAAAACACATATGTGATTACAGCTACAAGAACCGCGCTGTGAAAGAATAAACTGCCTCAAACCAAACTTTAAGCTCCTCCTTCCATATTCTGGGACAATTTGGCCTTAATTGTGTTTCTGGCCGACACACCGGAGCGACTGTAGTGCTGAAGAGTGAATCAGTGTCACAGCTGTGTCTATCCTGATACCTCCACTACACCCACCTTCCAAAAGATTCACCTTTACTCTCATCAGTCCACAGAGGATTGTCCCAAAGGTCTCGGGCATCAGTGTAGATGGAAGCTAGCGGTCATGAATCCGATAGATCTTCAAAATACAGCTGGATATTTATCCTGCAGGTTTACTCTTATTTCAGACGACGTTTCTTACATGTGGTTAACAAACACGAAGCTCTGAGGTCCGATTTCTTCTCTGGAAGTGGAAAGTTTTTAAAAAACGCTGTGACTCAAACTCGAAACGGTGCGAGAAGACCACAGTGGCCAAAAATATATTACATCCGTAGTGACGGTTCGATTCCCCGACCGGGCGGCATCCTCTATCTTTGTTTATTACTGTTATAGTAACAGTGCACACAGAGCAGCTGATGTCAGAGGTTAACTGTCAGAGACTCAGGAATAGATCATCGGTCACATTCGTCACAGTGACTGAGAGTAAATCAGGAACAAACATATTCAAATGTGCGTTTCAGTTACAGATTTATTACCTACAACTCTCAGAACAAATGAACGCTCATCGTCTGCTGGGAAGGATCAAAGTTTTATGATTTTAGCTTTTTTGGCTGATGAACTACATTTTTTTTTCTTTACAACAAAGACCTCATAAACAACATGTATTTACATTGGACTGTAGAGGATCAGGCACCTGCGCGTTTCAGGCAGGTGGGAAGAATTCTCCCTGAAGCAGAACAAAGCCAGCATCCACACAGTGAGTGTGTTATTCCACAGTGGGTATCAGTGCAAAGGCAGGTGCTGCGTGGATCCCTTTGCAAAGTTTTCTTTGAATAAATCCCTCATTTATTCCATGATCATTATTATTATTTTTATTTTTGGTGGCTGCAAATAGATAGATAGATAGATAGATAGATAGATAGATAGATAGATAGATAGATAGATAGATAGATAGATAGATAGATAGATAGATAGATAGATAGATAGATAGATAGATAGATAATTTTATTTCGAACATGCAAATATAATTGAAATAACAACAAAAAAAAACAAAACTTAAAAATCATCAAGTTTTCATGTATATATCTGTCTACAGAATGCATGTGCTCGAATATATAATGATGTTTGATTTATGAGATCCTTGACCTTGTAGAGAATTGCCAGAGACGTCGATATTTTGCCTTTGATATGAGTAATGTGGGGAATCCAGGATAGTTTGTGATGTATTATCACACCAAGGAATTTTATTTCAGATACTCTAATTCAGTGTTATTTATTGTCAGTTTACTATTAGTAGAATATGTGCGATTCCCAAATATTATGAATTTTGTTTTGCTCAGGTTCAATGTTAATTTATGATGGTCAAACCAGGTCTTCAGATTATTTAATTCATTTTCTAGCTCATTCAGAAGTTGTTCCAAGTTACTTCCACAGCACAGTAAGTTTGTATCATCCGCAAATAATATTATTTTCAAAGACTTTGAAATAGCACATATCTCATTAATATACAATATGAAAAGCAGCGGCCCCAAAACCCAAACATTTTAAAATAAGATGCTCCTAGCCCCGCCCCTTTCGTGTAAACGCCCTTGCAACCAGGTTCATAAACCTGTGTCGACTTATCAAGCTCATAACCAGCTTCACGTGACTGCTGATGTTAGGATCAGATAAACCGGATCAGGAAAAGTGATCCTGGATCTGTTGAGCTTGTTTCAGACTGCAGGCACAGCTCTGACGCTGCTTTTAGGTCTCAGCGGGAAAAACAAGTCAGAGGTCAAAGTGGTGTCTGCAGTTAAACATTTACACTCCACGATTTGAGAAGTGTGACTGTAGTAATACTAGCAATAGTGTAGCAGTGTCAGTAGTGCAGTTGTAGTGTAGTAGTTTACTAGTAGTAGTTGTTGCAAAGATTCTTGTTTTTCTTCCTCACTCGCCTTAACCTTACCTGACTTACCTTGTTTCCCTTTCTCACCTTCGATTGGCTCTAGAGTTTGCCCTTAATTGCACTCACCTGGCACACATTATATAAGGACTGCACTCACTTACACACTCCCACATGGGGCAGCAGCTGAGGTGAGTTTGATTTGGTCTCCTGAGTTTAAACCTTTATTCCTAAGTTCAACATCACCTCCGTCACATCCATCACTTCCGTCACCAAAAGGCCCAGCAGCACCTCCACTTCCTGAGACGCCTGAAGCGGGCCAACCTCCCTCCTCCCATCCTCACCGTGTTCTACAGGAGCACCATAGAGAGCGTTCTGACCAGCTGCATCTCCGTGTCATGTGTTGAATGTTGAACGATTAACGATGTGCCAGGAGTCTGGTGTTCTCGCCGGCTCGAGTGACCCTTGAACCCCCGGTCAGCTATCAAGCTGGTGGCTAACAGACGTCTCCGAAAACGTCGGAGCACTTTTGCAAATATGTCATGTCTTGATAAACCAAGCAGATATTTGAAGTTTACACAGCTACATTCTTGTCTGAATATATGTTAAAAGTTTATTTAGTTTTTTGTTTTTTGATTTTTGATTTAAACCCTGTGGGAGTGTCCCCCCCTAGAGGGACAATGGACCTCCTAATGATCCTCTACCTAATCACATGAGCCAAGGTGTGAAAATGGGTGTAGGTCACAATCAGCCAGGGTTTCGGGTGAGCTCATTGTGAAACCTAGCCCCACCCTATCATGTGATTTCCTGAGGTCAGATGGCCCAGGGTGTGAGCGGCTTCAAAGATGGTCGCTCACAGTGGACATAAAAGTATTACATATACATATATTACTCTTATTACTTTTTTAAATACATAAAAGTAATAAGAGTACTTATTACTTAGTAGCGGCTGACATTGTTGGAAACTGAATTCTGGGATATGGTGGGCCACGAAGGACACACCCGACCCATCCTTCAAATCTGGGGAAAAGGAGGACGCATTTGTCGACCGGCTTCGGAGGAGTCTACGAATTGGGACAGCCTTTGCTGCGCCGCTGTGATGTAATCGGCCTACAAATGTGGCCTCAGGAGGATGCAGCCTACGTTTTGGGACACAGCTTATGTCTCCCTTTAAGTTACACTATATAATTCTGATATACTGCAACAGATTGATGGCTGTTTTATTTTGCATTCTGACCGGTTGATTTCATGAGGTTAACAATTTCAACTTTCCTTTGAACCTCCTCATTAACAGTAGTGATAGTGCAGTAACAGCGTAGTTATAGTATTGCAGTAATGTAGGTGTACTGTGAAAGTAGCAGTAATGAAGCTGTAGCAGCAGTAATGTAGTAGTGTAGCAGCAGTAGTTTTGTACTTGTACTGTGTTAGTATTAGTACTAGTAGTGTTGTGGCGCGCATTCGCGCCGTAATTCAAGGTCTGTCCACACGGTGTCACTGCTGTGCTGAGTCGACACGCTGGTTAAATCCCCGGATGTTATTGTGGCTAGCTCCTTTAGCAAATCGGCTAGCCGCTGCGACGCCGCTGTATTCTGCCGCTACGCTCTGCCGCATCGGGGACTTTTGATCCTTTTCACTCCCCCGGCCGATAGACCCGTGTTTTTAACATTGGTATCTTAACATCGGTCATTTATCATGATAGAAGTTGATTAAACAGGTCGTTGTTTTAAACTGTTGCGGTGATTTTTTTCCAACCGGTCCGGTGGGTTAACAATACGAAGAGCTAAAGGCTAAATTAGCAGCTAGCGTAGAGACACAGGCCCGCTTGTTTCTTCAGGTAGCTAACACAGCTAGCTTAGCGAGCTACCGCGGCTGTCATGGAAGACAAATCATTCACTAAAGAGTTAGACCAATGGATCGAACAGCTAAACGAGTGCAAGCAGCTATCGGAAAACCAAGTCCGGACGCTCTGTGAGAAGGTAAGTTCCAAAGTTTTTGACATGATTTCCCGGCAGGCCTGGCTCAGTCCAGCGCGGCCTGTGTTGCGAAAGTGGCTCCGGTTAATTTCCGGAATAAAGGAGCGACGAGGCGGCTGTTTGCGCCCAATTGTCCTCCGCATTCTGAGTCAGAATTCCCTTTCAGGTGTGATATATATGTGTGTATTTCTATTAAATAATCCCTACTGTGAACTGTTGTCCGACTATCGTCGACTCATTACACACGGGCCGAAAAATCGCATCTCTTGCCCAGTGCCAGGAAATAGACGCAGCCCATTTTACTGCCCGGTTATTACCTGCGCTGCTTTTTGCGCACAGGCCGGGATTCAGCCTGATTCAGCCATTCACTGTAGGGGGCTTTATTCTTATTTCTCTCTTAAGGCTAATCATCTGTTAATGTGTGTCGCGATTGATCGATTAGTACCGCGCCCTTAATGTATTGATCAACCATTTGATTGCATAAATGGCAGGTTGGTTGCACCATTAAAAATGAGCCGTTTGTGCAGCCGTGTGGCGGCTCTCGTCCTCTGTCGAAGCGATTAAACCCGAAATATTCCTCGTTGCATACTTTTAGAAGTGTGCGTTGACTAAATGATCTGATCTGAAGACATTTCTATTATAGCAGCGATGTTCACAGAGAAAATGCCCATCAAACTGAAAATCCACGTCCGAGACAGCAGAACGTAAAATGTCTGTAACCTGATTTATTATGCTCTCTGCATGAAGATGAATCCATTGTTGGTGCCATTTAACATCTAAATGAGGGCTGAAACCGTCTGTACTAATCAGTCATTTCTTTCTTTCTAGCTAATCAGCAGAGTCAGAGATGGTTTAGATGTTAAAAAAAATAAATAAATAAAGAGACTCATAGTACAGGTTCTGGTGTCCCCGTTTTGTCTTCTTAGATTTTCAGTATAATAAAAAGATGAAAGTCTCAAAGTAAAAACTGGATAAACATGGCATGAAATTTGAAGGACAGAAGAATATAATGGAGGTATGATGAACATGGCACAGACTGGCTCATATCTGATTGATCTCCATTAGGAGATTATTGCAGTAACCTGAGGGGAAATGAAAGTATCCAGGTGGTATTGGTCAGATGGGTGAGGAGGTTTGAGCGCAGCCAGGTTCTGCCAGCTGACTTCATATGAACTAATCAATTACTGAAGGGGGCTCTTATTACAGTTAATAACAGTAAAATTCATGAGATGAATGAAGTTTGGCCTGTTGTAGGTAGATGCTGTCATCTTTCAGCTATGAGTGGAGCTGAAGTGATGTAAAAAGTACTGATAAGTCTTTATTTTCCTCTTCCTACACATTGTTGTTTGCAGTAAATTTGAATAAAAACCAGCAACATGTTTATGGACTTTTTCCTTAGGTGGGTAAATTTTTAAAGGTTATTGATTTTATATTTCCAGGTATTTAAGCTGTTGCATGATTCATTGCAGCAAGTTTTTCCTGCTCTAAATGAACCTCACACGACGGGTCCACATGTAGCTGATGACTCAGTGTTGATGAGTTTACTGTGTTTAACAAAGGGCTGTGTAAGGTTTGGATATTTCTGACATTTTGACTAACAAAGATGGTGTTATTTCGAATAGAGGGAACTATAACCTGCTGTTCTGAAGGGTTCTGGTTGGAGGACACTGTTGGTACAGCATAAAAAGATATTTAGCATTTTGCCCGGTTAGCTGTTTCTAGTTTCCAGTAAAATAAATTAATAATACTTCACTTTATCAGTAAGAGAATTTAAAAAAAAAAAATGACAGCTTAAATGTCACATGTGTATGACGTGTTTAGCTGGTCAAAAATGAGGCAGTCCCAGCTGTAACCTGTGTATCCTATGAATTCTGATGGGAAGGAGGGAAGTTTAGCTGCTGAGTGATTGATGGTTAAAACTCTAAAATAAGATCAACTTTATTTTCTCACTCATTTAAAAGAGCTGTGGGGGTGAGGAGAGCAGGTTTCCAAACAGTCACGTGGGCCTGAAATCTTAAGAAGGAACAAACAAACAAACCAAAAACAGTCGTGTGTGTGACTCTGGGCACGTAGGAGCTTAGTTTGATTTCACCTCCTATCAGCTCGTCACATGATCCCCCCCACTGTCTGAGCTGTGATTCCTTTAAAAAACAACAACCCAAAGACACTCATTAAATCTGTTTCCTCTACAGGCCAAGGAGATCCTGACCAAGGAGTCCAACGTTCAGGAGGTGAGTTTTCCGAAGTCATTATTGATTATTCATGGAAAAATGAAAGTCACGAGGAAAAAGAAAAGCAGAAGATAAAAACCAGAGCTGATATCAAACGATTAGATTCTAATCCAAGTCAGCCGTTTATGGGTCATCGGTCCTTTATGTGTTTCAGAGTGAAGATGTGGCTCTGTGACTCGGGTGGAGCGGAGCTCAGGTTAACATTTTACATGCATCCGTAGTTCTGTGTTAACCTGAGCTGCACTGCTCACAGAGCCACGGTACTAGGACTCTACCTTTGACAATATTGACAATATCCAGCCCAGGGAGCCTTCTAGATAGTGGAGTTGTAAACTGTGACAGGCTCCTTTCTCCTCATAAACACCTCCAGGCTGCTCTTAAAAAAAAACCCCCATAAAAGCAGCATGAAGAAACAAGCTGTGAAATGATGGACAGTTTCCAGGTATCAGCACGTGTAGGTGAGCACCAGCCTGTTTTTAAATGAGCTCTCCACCCGCTGATGGTATTTTTGCAGGGCACAGGTGTAGAAAGGTGGCTGTTTGTCCAAATTCTTTCTTTCATTTGTATCAAAGTGTGGAAAAGATTTGAGGAACAGATTTCAGTGTGCGGTTTGTTCCCTGTGGGGTGTTTGAGCAATCTCACACCCTGTTTACACTGCCTACAGCTGAGGCGTGGGCTCGCACACATGCCCACCGCCATGTTTTTATGGAAACGGTTTTCCCTCAAAAGCACAAAACTGATCCAAACATTCAGCCGTCGGTGAACGTCCTATTTACAGCAGCTCCTGTCAGCTGCTTGTTACTGATTCACCTGCAGTGAGGAAGGTGGAAGTGATTTGAGGAAATTGTTCCTCCTGTGTGTTCGGCCTTAAAGAACTTTGTTTAGATAGTTGATCATATTGACTTCCTGTCAACAGAGCAGTTCCCAGATCGGATCAGATTTGTCTTTTATTTTAATGCCGTTCTTAAACATTTTTTGGTGCCTTCATTTTTTTTTATTTATAAACAATAACAAAAATGAGGATTTCTGTCAGCAGCTTAGAACCTCTTTAAACCCTGAAGTAAGCAAACGCTGATGTTCTGAAGTAGGGGGTTCTTTGAGACTCAGGTGTACTAAAAGGAACGAGTGAAAGTTACGTTTACTGTGTGTGAACACATGAAAGGGCTGATTGATGGTGAAGAGGTAAAACTGATCCCTTTGATGTTTGGAGAAACAACCTGCAGGAAAACACAGTCGAGAGAAATGACAGTGAAAGCTGCCTGACGACATCAGGTGTGCCGAGGTGTCGGCAGCTTTCAGAGAAACCTCCTCCTCTAAAAGGAAGCTGGATCTGAACCGGAGTGTCTGATAAGACCAGTTATGATCCAGTGAGCATATCCTGAAGAGAGCTTGATGCTGTTACAGGTGACATGAAGACGTTTCCCTTGCAGGTATTAATCCAGGTGTGTTGAAACGTTACTTCACTTTGTGTTGTGCCTTGGCAGTAATTGGTGCGCTCAGTGTGATGTTGCACAAACATGCCAGTGTACTCAGCACGGTGAGGCTAACGTTAGCAGTGCTAGCACCTGCAGCCATCATGTGCATGATGTGGGCGCCTTGGTCCCGTGGTTTTATGTTAGTGTGCCAGGAAACTAGAGCCCAACACATGCAGGAGTTTTAACACCAGTGTGGATATTTAGTGATATTCCAACAGATCAGCTGGGAATGTTTGTTTTCTTTCAGAAACAAAACAAATGGATGTCTCTAACATCTTTGTTTCTTATTGACATGATTATATACTGACGCTGATAATGGCCCACCGATAAACTGGGCTAGCTTTACAGGAAACTGTGGTTGTAGATTAATGAAATACTGCTCCGTTTAACCACAGAGTAGTTATGTAACTGTCGAGTGCCGTAGCTGTTAAACATCCAATTGATGAGTCGCACACATTCCTGGTAATTAGTGAGCACAGGTGAGTCACCTGAAGGTCGAACAGTGTTACACCGATCAGCATTTTCATCGTCTTTGTTGCTGATCTGATTCCTGCAGGTTTGATGTATTTGTGTCCAAAAGGCTAACAAACAGTAAAAACTAGAACTGACTAGAATATATCAGCCTGTTGTCATGGATACCCAGTTCAACCTTTTGAGTTGAGATCAAATTTCTGATTCAAAGATCAGGTCAGTGCATCCCAAATAAAACCCAGCATTAAATATTCACGTACTGTCGCTCAGCTCCGTGTGTGTCCGTGTGTGTGTGTGCATGTGTGTTCATTTGTTATCAGCCTAAATATTGACGTTCCTCTGCTGCAGACACAAACATGAGTCATGTCAACATAAAACCAGGTTGTTCGGGGTTAAAGAAAATCCCTGACTTTTCCTTCAGCTTTGTTTCCTAATAAAAATGTAATTTATTTAATATGACCCAACAGTTGGATCCTATTTGATCATCAGTCATCGGGGCCAGTATCTAAGAACTATATTTGTGCTTTTATCTAAAATCAGGCCTTGGAGAGGATGTTAGAGCAGGAAGATAAAAAAAGCAAAACGCTGGCTTCCTTTTGGCTTGGTGTAAAAAAACAAAAACAAAACAAATGAGCTTCATTGAACAGTTTCTGTGGCGCTGACCATGTGACTCTGTGTTTGTCCCCTCAGGTGCGATGCCCGGTGACGGTGTGCGGCGATGTCCACGGTCAGTTCCACGACCTGATGGAGCTCTTTAAGATTGGAGGAAAGTCTCCCGACACCAACTACCTGTTCATGGGGGACTACGTCGACAGAGGCTACTACTCTGTGGAGACGGTCACGCTGCTCGTCACGTTAAAGGTAAACCTCTGTGTTTCTGTGTGGCGTTCACATGTGCTGCGTGGAAGCGCTCTGATGTCAGCTGATGTTCTCTGATTTTACTTCCTGTTAGGATCACAGCGGCCCTCTCGGTCGCCACAGGCTGACAGACTGTTTGTTTGTTCTGATAAGAAGCAGACTGAACTTGTTTGCTCCGTCAGCCTGAAAGCTTCCAAAAATCATCTGCAGTTCGTCTGAACTCGACTTGTTCAAACAAACAGATCAACATCAGCTCAGCTGAGCAGACGTTTAATCTGAGTAAAGTTTTAGAGCATCATAAACACGTTTTATAAAAACATGAAGTGGTGACATGTGAGGGGAAATCAGCTGACTGAGGAGATGGCCAATGTTTCTGCTGCACACAGAGGAGCAGTCGGGGGATAAATGTGGTCTGAACAGAAGCAACCACATGATGTGAAAATGATGTGAACTAGTTTGAATCTGATTGTGTTCACAGTACAACTGCAGCATGTAAATCTCAAGGAAACTGATGGACTTTAATGACCTTTTTTTTGTTTTCTAACCACAACACGTGTCAGACCTGGACTCTGACGTGTGATTCTGGTTAGATATCAGGTTTGTTGTGGGATTCACAGGCTGTGAGCTTTGAGTTTACAGAAACCTGGTTGTTCACAGGAACACACCGGCGTGATCGGCCCTTCAGACAAAGTTATTTATACTTAAAGTTTAGTGTAATGTAGTTAAAATGATACACAGACAAATAAAAATGATGCAAAGAAACTTTATTTAGAAAATTGCATCACTGTGGTTGTTGTTGTACTTGCATGTTTCACACACGTTTACCTGGTTGTTATAATTTTTTTTTAACCTGTTTGAGAGAACAGCGCTGCTGCTTTAGTAGTTTACAACCTCTTTGCTTTTATTTTGAAAGTATAGTTAATGCCATCCAGCTAGCTTCCTGTCTCGAAGGTTCTTCCGGTATGTCTCATCCTGCCGTCAGACTCCTCCCCCGGTGGGGAGTGGTGGTCCTGTTTCTGTTCTAGAGGCTGCCAGCAGAGTTTCTCCTTCCTTTCAGGAGAAATGTCACACTTTTGTCTGAGTGCTTCTTCTTTCCTGTCTCGGTATCACAGCGTGATGGTTTCCTTTAGCTAATCGTTTCTATTTTACATCATGAAGTCTGACTGAACAGTCATTAAACATGTAGCTGAGTCAGCATGCTGCTCCCTGGGGGTCTGACCCGGGTTTAGATCGTCTTTAACGTTATTTATTTTTCAATTGTCGTTCAGGTTCGTTTCCAGGAGCGAATCACCATTCTGCGAGGGAACCACGAGTCTCGGCAGATCACACAGGTCTACGGCTTCTACGACGAGTGCCTGAGGAAGTACGGCAACGCTAACGTGTGGAAGTACTTCACAGACCTGTTCGACTACCTGCCGCTCACCGCGCTGGTCGACGGACAGGTAGGACGCGCCACGCCCAGTTTCACTGTGATGTTTTCATCTGATCAGACCTGCAATTAGGATGGGAATCGATAAGAATTTAGTTATTCAGATTCCATTATTAATATTACTTATCGATTTGATTCCTTATTAATTCCCTTATTGATTCTCATTGGCTGTGCTTTGAGAGTGGCCACAGTCACTGAGCAGCATATCAATTCATGCAGATTAATTTCATGTTGTGTGGTCAGTTAGAGGTGTTTCCTGTTTGTTGTGATCAGTGTTGGGTCAATACTCAAAGTCAAGTAAAAACGTTAATACACATATTACACAGTACACTTTTCTTAAAAGTAATGCAGTAAATTATTGAATTACTCCCAGGAGAAAGACATTCATTACACTACTCTTTACATTACTGTCATGTTACCATGTAGAATGATCTGAAACACGCTGCAGGGTTCGTGCAGGTGCTAGAAATCCTTGAAAATGCTTGAATTTTAATGTTGTTTTTTCAAGGTTTGAAAAGTGCTTGAATTTCAGATGTGGTGCTTAAAAGTGCTTGAAAGTGTAACTGTATTTCCTTCACCACAAATAACTATCTGATTGAATAGTTTTCTTATCAGATAGAGAAATAAAATGAGTCGCAAAATGTAAAAGCAAAGTTTCCCCGCCTGGGCTGCTTTGCGCCTCTGTCTGTTTCAACGTGTGACCCCGCCCCTCCCTCGGACAGTCGGGGATGAGTGCGCTAACATACCTGTAGGTTGCTGTTTTAATGAGCGTTTGATGGAAAACGACAAGAGCGGAGTTTGCGCTCTCTAGTCGCATGATAGGTGAGTCCTAGTAAATAATTTTCCAGCATGTGTATGTAGCATGTGTAATGTACACGTGTACGTTACACATGCTATTTTTTAAAATTATGATTATTATTGTGCTAGCTATCAAACTCGCTGGAGAAGTGATTGAAATGCACTGAGTGTGATGCAGTATGGCAGCGCTATTATGGAATATGCTGTGAACTTAGCTAACATTACTTAGCAGTAATATGAGTTAATTTACTTAAGTGAAAGCTTTAAACATTAGCCCGATACATAACTAGCTAACTTAAGGCTTTCTGATTAACCCTCTGGGGTCGACGGACCCAGAGTCTCCATTTCAACTTGGGTCGAACGTGCGGATTTCAAACTATATCCAGTTTTTAAATTGTGTTGATAGGTCACGTAAAACCGATGTTTTTTTTCTGAATACAACAGTGGCGCTTACTCCAGGAAGAAACGGTAAAAACTGCGTTTTCTAAGGAGAGCGCCAGCAAACACGCTTTGCTTGTGAGTGAAAAAAGAAAAAACACTCCTCCCCTATTGGTAGAAAAATGTACCATGTCGACCAATCAAAAAATGATATGGCAACATGTGGCATTTGGTTGTTTGGGAAGAGAGGGGAAGTTTTAGGAGTGACTGGCGAGAGAGAGCGAGTGAGCGAAAGAGAGAGAGAGTTTTGATACGTGAGAGATTTGTGATGTTTATCGTGTTTGGAGTCTCAAGTTAGTGTGTTGTCTTGTGTAGTTAGTGTGTAGTCGTTGTTTTGTTTTGTGTGTCAGTTCTACTAGTGAACGTCACAGTTGCTGTAAAAAAGCCACCAAAGGCAGATTGCAGTGTAAACGCTGAGCGACACACCTGCTGTCAGACCTGCAGGTTTATCCCTGTGCTGTTCTGTTATAGTGGACACAAACTATTTTTTGGAGTTGCATAAATAATTTGTGTGCCTTCTTATTTGACGAAGAGCACCTGATTGTTCTGTAAATAATTTGAAATGGTTATATGAAAAACGTTTGAGCCTTGGCTGCATTTTTAGGTAAATAGTACCATATAACTTTGTTGTTTGCAAAACTTGTGCATATTTTTAAAAAATGTAAAATTTCTATTTGCATTTCAAGTTATGAAAATGATTCGTTAAACATGCTTGTGGGTTTTACAGTCAAAAATATCACTTTCTACTCGTATTTTATATTTTGTCTGAATTTAGATCAATTGTGCTGACACATTATGTCAAAGGGGGAAAATAACAGATTGGCAAGATAAACAGTTTTTAAAGGTGAAATATAGCGGCCAAATCAAAAGTAGTCAAAAACAGCCAGTTACACGCTGGACAACCAGAGGGTTAGAGGCTAAAAGCAAAGTTGTCACCAAGTACTGTTTATATTTGTGTGTATTGCTGCAGCTTTTTTGAGTATTAACTTGGTGGCTTTAGGTGAAATAATGGTGATATGAGGGACCGATCCATATGGTCACAAAGAATAGCCACTCGTTTCTGTGTTACCAAAGTTCCCCGGCTTTCATTCAAAATGTGTTTATCGTCAGCACCGACACATTAAACTACTTTAACATTATAAATGTCTTCAAGCTCACACTGAGGCCTGTGGGGCACCATCAGCCACTCAGACAGTACACACATTTATGTGTATTTGTATATGAATATTTCATACTTTAAGGCTGCCTGTTTATTTAAGGGAGATGAACAAAATACATTGGAATTGTACAGAATAATATCACAGATGATAAATTGAATAGATTTTAAGTAGTTGCTTGTGCATTCTCAGTCTCATATGTTGAATTGAACTATGTGATCTGTTCAAAGCCTCCCAGTCAGTGCTGTTCTCCATGCCTGTCTGACTGTACATGATGTTATTAGCACAAACACTTTAAAGGTCATCATTTAGGACTTCACCACCACGGTGTGGTGTTGGGATTCACTCAGCTTTAGTGTCACTCTGGGCTCTTGGGCTAGCTTAGTTTGAGCATGCTGTCTGACTAGCTTAGCATTAGCATGCTGTTAAAGAGCATGTGTTAACAGTATGATGCAGGCGCTTCTGTCCAGGGGCCCGTTCTTCGTACCTCGCTTACTACATCCAAGATCAAATGACACATCCAAGATCAAATCATCGCGCTAACTTTGAGCTCGCTAATCCGGTTCTCCGAACACACCTGTTGTTGACGATTAGTATAGCTGGATGAAGTAATCTGAGATCACTGGGTGGCTTAAAAGGGGCTACGCATCGATAGTAGAAACATTGATCGGCAACCCTGTGATTGGTCGGCGAAGATGTCGAAGGAGCGCGCTCAGTATTTCACGGCAGCAGACCAAGAACTCTTGATTGAGGGATATCAGGAGTTTCAGAGTTTAATTAAAACGCAGGGGAACACTGCAAAGGCTGCAAAAGCAAGGAGAGAGGGCTGGCAGAAAGTTGCTGACAAATTAAACTCGTAAGTGATCCATGATATTACATTATATCATGTGATATTATATTATACCACATTATATTATATTACATCATATCCTCTTTCACATTAGAGCCACAACAGGACCCACTAACATGGGAACAAGTAAAAGTGAAATATAAGAATATTCCACAGAATGGTAATATTTATCACTTATATTGCTTTTAGTCTCTTGAAAAGAGACCCTGAAATAATCTGTTTGTTTGTTTATAACAGCAACCAAGAAAAGGGCAGAGCAAATAAAGACAGGTGGTGGTCCTGCACCCCTCGTCACACCCCTTTTGTACTGTGACATTTATTGACATTGTGGGTTTTTTTGTGTGTAGTTTGACATAACACTCCATCACTTTTACCTGTTCCCATGCAAGGGGTGACTGAAGCATGCACAGTAAGTCGGGAGTAAGTATATACAGTACAGTAAGTGTACATATATATATATATATATATATATATATATATATATATATATATATATATATATATATATATATATATATATATATATATATATATATATATATATATATATATATATATATATATATATATATATATATCTATATATATATATATCTATATCTATATATCTATATCTATATATATCTATATCTATATATATCTATATATATATATCTATATATATCTATATATATATATATATATATATCTATATATATCTATATCTATATATATCTATATATATATATATATATATATCTATCTATATATATATATATATATATATATATATCTATCTATATATCTATATATATCTATCTATATATATATATCTATCTATATATCTATATATATCTATCTATATATATATCTATATATATCTATCTATATATATATCTATATATATATTTAGAGAGAGAGAGAGAGAGAGAGAGCGAGAGGAAGAAAGTAAATAATACCCTCACGGAGAATCGATATCTCTATGAGCACACCGTCGCGCTGAGCTAAAGGATCCTGTCTATCCCGCAATATACGCTAAATTCTGTAAACTCTCCTTATCAATCTTGCACCTTCCTTGCTCGCGTACAAACGGACAGGACATGGCTGCGACAGACTTCCCAAATCCACCTTCGCGCTTTTATAGTCATGGTCTCTCATCTTGATTGCACGTAGTAATTTACTATTACTACTCTAAAATATGAATTACATCTGACATGATCTACTACATGTAATAGAATGATTAATAGTACATTTCCTTTTTTTCGGAAATGACCTGTATGTATCTGCATGAAATCAATAAAAGAATCAAATGCTGCATTATCTTTAGTTACATTGATAATATTTATTTATGGTAAAACAGTGGAGAAATATCGCTCTTGCTTTCATATAACTGCAGCGGACATACCTGAGTGGCGCGATCTAATCCTGTTTACATAAAGTAAACCTGCTCCCGAGCAGGTTTACGCCACGGATCTGTTGCTATGACAGCAAGTCCCAGATGAGCTTCGGAGAACCGAACGATCCAAGATCACGCGAAATCGTCAACATTCAAATCCGGCTAACTTACTTAGCGAGGTACGAAGAACGGGCCCCTGGAGGAGTCTCCATGTTATCATTGCGTCCACGCTGGAGACGGCGCCACTATTTTCCTCCTCCAACACACAAACTGAAATCAGCTGATCGTAGCCAGTGTACAAGGATCTATAGGCAGGCAGACTAACAATTCCAAGGACGTAGACTACTAGAATTCCAAGAACTGGTTCTTCTACTATAAGAACTGGTTCTCGTATCCCATCCCTGCGTGTAAGGTTAAATCAGTGCTCCTTTTTTCAGGTGTGACACTGTGTTTATTATCATAACCCACAGATGGTTACTTGGACACACACCCAGTAGTTGATAAGATGTTAGAAGTGTTTTTGTTTGTTGGTTGGAAAACGTTTTGTAGCTGCATCACTGCCCCCTGCTGGTGATGCAGCTAGAAAGAGTAGAAATGGGAGAAACCACTTTATTTAAATGACTTCATGATTGTTTGGATTGTTCCATAGATGATAAATCTCCTCCCGTCGTGCTTTTTGATGGGCTAGAATAGAAGCTGAGTGCAGAGATCTGCTGTGAACTGTAGCTGATTAAAGAAACCTGAACACATGAAAGAATGATGATCATATTATTTTTGGCAAATGTGGCATATCTTTTTCTTGAGCATGAATCTGACATTAAAAACGGTCAGCATGGATCATGATTCTTATTTATTTTTAATCGCCTGTTTCTCGTGTCTGCGGTTTGTCCGCCTCTTAAACATTTACCCTATTGTCTGTTTTTCAGCCACATCCTGTCAGTTTTATTTGGGTTTTTCTTTCTTCATGAGTGAATATTTGAGCGTCCACACACTCCCGCCTGAGTTTAAAGCTGAATAAAGATGTTTTTAACTGTTTGTTGGTGAATCTGTTCATGAATTATTTAGCTGGAGGTTTTGTTGTTCTTTGTTTCAGATCTTCTGTCTCCACGGAGGCTTGTCTCCCTCCATAGACACTCTGGATCACATACGAGCTCTGGACCGCCTGCAAGAAGTTCCACATGAGGTACACACACACACACACACACACACACACACACACACACACGTCAGCTTTCAGATTGTCAGGGATGGAAACCACCTGCTTCCTACGGAGGACAGAAATACTTTTTAAACGAAAGCCCGTCGGTTGTTTGAGAGACGGCCTCTGTGGAGCTTTTATTTTCACACTGATCCACGTTTGGCACCACAGCAGTTTGTGGTGATAAATAGGCAGAACAAACGCGTCGGTCGGCTCGATGCTGACGCTCATTCGTGAGCTGCAGAGGAGCCAGAGCCGAGGTTAGACCTGATTGTGTCATTAATTACTTTAAAAACTACAGGCACAGCTCATCTGTTCACACGTAGTAATTTTACTGCTTTATGTACAAAATTGTCACCAAAGCAAGAACAGGAGAGCAGTTTATTTAAAAAATCAGTACTCTGCAAAGCTCTGCAACACCAATCAAACCTTCAATAACGTCCGGTGTCCATCATGAGTTTCTGCTTGCAGTGCAGTTATGATCTGTGCTTCTAGTTTAAACTCTAAGCGTCATTTATCAGGTTTATATTTAAGATTCTGAACTGTGTGGTTTATCTGAGCTGTTTGCTTCTGTTTCAGGGCCCGATGTGCGACCTGCTGTGGTCGGACCCCGATGACCGCGGCGGGTGGGGGATCTCTCCCCGAGGTGCCGGCTACACTTTCGGTCAGGACATCTCTGAAACCTTCAATCATGCCAACGGCCTCACTCTGGTGTCTCGCGCCCATCAGCTGGTCATGGAGGTAAAACGATGACTTTTGGACGCTTTTTCACAGCACAGTGTCACTTTTATGTGAAAATATTGTGCTATTTAACCAAAGAATGAGTATGAATATGTGTTTGTACATAATCTCCTCGGGGGTTCACTTGAAAAAAAAAAAAAAAAAAATCTGGCTGCGTAAACGGCTTTTCAGATAAAAGAAGGCAATCCAACCTGTTATGATTCAGATTAGAAAGAAAAAAAACAAAACACTTTATTTTGGGTCGGGTGACCTCGTTGTCCCGGTCAGGTGACCCGTTTGTCCTCTGATGTCATGATGATGAGCTTCAGAAACCCGTGCTGCTGCAGGTTTGTCGTGGTGAACCTCACAGACCGGCGCTCACGTGTCCTGTTATTTTTATGTTAAACCTGGCACACGTGTTCACACAGCAAGTGGACTGAAGGGTCCTATAAAAATCCTCTGGTTTCCATGGCAACAACATGAAGTTGGAGCAGGCTCCTCATCTCCTCCCTGGTGTCCCAGTTTCACTCCCACGGAGGTTCAGTTCACTGTTCAGAAGATTCGCCAAGCAGCTGCCCGAACTTCATCTGCAGCTGAAGGAAAGCTCCGATCACAGCCGGCCGAGGACGCGCCGCGCCCACAGATGAACCCTCCGCTCGTCCCGACAGAGCGGTCACCCTCGCTGGTTTCATCAGAGCAGGTCGAGCTGAGAGTTTCTGGTTCCACCGTTATTCTCACTGGAAATGTTAAAATTACAAAGTTCTCGTCAGTTTTCCTGAACTGATCTGCGAGAGCCGTTCCTGCTGATGTTAGCACGCCATTCAGTTCACGGTTAACTTGACAATTTCATGTGTCTGAAGTGAAATACGACTTTGTAGTCCTTTTTTCCTTTTTTTTTTCTTCTCACAGACGATTTTGTCTTTGAGTAAAATATTTCTGCTACTCTGTGCTGATTGGTCGTTTAATGACTGGCTGATTCTCACTCAGAAACGTCAAAAACAAAGAAATGAAACTTGTTCTTGAGCCCAAGAAGCCCTGCTCGTTCAGCTCAGTAGTGCCCCCTGTTGATCACAGGTGTCCCAGTCTAACTGACATGTTTGTTCCTGCAGGGCTACAACTGGGGCCATGACAAGAACGTGGTGACCATCTTCAGTGCTCCAAACTACTGCTACCGCTGTGGAAACCAGGCGGCCATCATGGAACTGGACGACACTCTGAAATATTCTTTGTAAGTACGAAGAATGCGTTCACATCATATGAGAGGCCGAACGGTGCTGAGGTTAAATATGAATAGATCCATGTAAAATACACGAAGTGAGCCGTGTGGGGACCCCGAGGGTTGGACACACTAAACATCACGAATCCCCAGATTCCTTTTTTGTTTCTCTTCTTTCATATAAAAAGTTTAGCATGAATACTGCAGACTGTGCTTCTGCGTAATGTTGAGTCAGAAACATCAGAGCACACGTTCAGTTTCATTCATGGACACACTGACAGCTGCCAGCAGGGGGCGACTCCTGAAGGTTGACATGAGCTGAGCTCAGTAAACTCTCCTGATGAGATTTTGGTCTGAATAAAATGTTATTCTGGAAGTTTTGGTCCTGTTACAGTTGAAACATCCAGAAAGGGGGAGGGCTTATGGGCGGGGCTTCATTGTGACGGACAAGCAGCTCCACGGCTCGCTCCTTAACATCTGATTTTAAAATGCCAGGTCAAGGCTTTACATCACTGTGACCATCTTTTATGTACAGTCTGAGTCTAGGTCTCTCATCCACTAAAATTACATGACTGTCTTTGTTACCATGGCTACAGAAGCTAAGGTTTAACTGATCTAACCTCACTCGACTTAAAGGAAGTCATCACTAACGAGGTTTCTTCTGTCTCCTCAGCCTTCAGTTTGACCCCGCCCCTCGCCGCGGTGAGCCCCATGTGACCAGACGCACTCCCGACTACTTCCTGTGAATGTCCGAAGCATCCCATCGTCCATCGTCCACGAACCTCCACCCACCCCTCCCCCCAGTCATTTTGGATGGAAAGACCATTCTAATCCTTCTTCTGATAATGATGATGATGAATAGAGACAAACGATTGGCTGAATCCAGATTTTAAAGAGGGCGGCCCCCTACAGTCGTGTTTTCAGTATGCTGTCTTTAATGCTGTGCTGCAGAAACATGTAAACTCTGATCTGTTCTTCTTTTTGTTTCTTACATGTTTGAAATCGAGAGAATAAAACTACCAACGTGGACCAAATGTGCCATAATTCTGCTCCTTTACCACATGTACAACGCAAACGCAGGCTTCCTCCTTCTTCCTCTTCTGTTTCCTTTCTCTTTTTTTTAAAAGACCACAGCACTAAAACCCGACCTGACGTCACCGCCAACACCACACGTCTCCTGGCATACCTGCTTTTTTTTTTTTTTTTTTTTTCTTTCTGTTGCGAAATAATTTTAAAAACTGATTTAAGTTTGCTTCTAGTAGTACAGCTGTGAGTTTTAGCTGTCCGGGCTGCAGCCGGTGGTCATCTCAGCAAGTATATTACTGTAATTTGAATAAAGACAACAGACGTATGAAATAAAATGTCCTATTGATGAACTTCCTGTGTGAGTCGGCCTCGTTCTTCTCCTGCTTCACCTGGAGGTTCAAACTTTGTCCTCCAGTTCTGTTGTTTTCTGAGCGTGCTCAGAACACATGTTCAGCTTGTTACTTAAGCCCAGGGGTGGGCAACTCCAGCCCCCGAGGGTCTGTGTCCTGCAGGTTTTAGGTCTCACCCTGGGTCAACACACCTGAATCAAATGATTAGTTCATTACCAGGCCTCTGGAGGTCATTTAGCCATTTAAATCAGCTGTGTTGGATCAAGGACATCCAAAACCTGCAGGACACCAGCCCTCCAGGCCTGGAGTTTGACATCTGTGCTCTAAGGTCAAGTCTGAGAATGCTGGCAGGAAATGTATATTTTTTATTTACATATTTTAACGCAGAGATTCAGAAGGAAATCTGAAATGTTTAGGTGTTAAATGAGACTACTTTGTACTTTGCAGGATGTTTTTATTTGTGTTTTGATGAAAGACTAACATCACAGTGCTGAGCAGCCTGTAGAGAAGACACCAGCTTCAGACCTGCATCTACTGCTGGAAACGGTAACCGGAGCTCACCGGCAAGTATGAGTGACGTCACGTAACGTGAATCACAGCTGTTCTGAATTCAGGCTATGAACGTGAACTGGCTGATGTGTTGTAGAAATCAGCAGGAACTTTTTAAAAAATTATTTCTGCAGAGCGACTTTTACAATTGAGAATTTAAAAAAGCCTTAAACACAAATTTGATAGTGATAATTTATTTTTGAATTTGTGGTAAAAGTTTAAAAAGTTTTTTTCCACTTTTTGCTATTTTTATGCAACTGAACAACCATCGTTTCTCCACCTTTTGCAGGAAAATGCGAATAGATACATGGAAGTGCAGTATATCAGGGGGTGAGAGCCTGCAGGTGAATCTGTGGTGTGAGCAGCTTCATCCTTCAGCTCAGTGTGAGCTCTGCGCAGCTCACAGCACAAAGTTCTTCGGGCTTCCTGAAGCTCTTCTTTGGATGTTTCTGCCTTTGTGGATGATGAGCAGATGTTTCCAGATGTTACTGTTTATGATATCAAACTCTGATGAAAATCAGCGACTGTAAAAAACACACATTTTCAACTTAAAATGATTTCCGCCTCAGCGTTACATCAAATATCGCGAGAGTTGGAGCGATATTTGCTCGACACCGTCCATGTTAGCTTCCTGGAGTGGTTCGCGGCTGTTTGATGGAGGCGCGCGGGTCTGAGGTGTGGAGGTGGGCTAGAGTCACCACCTGTCAGTTCGGAGAGGCCCGCCGGTAAATACCGGCTCTGCTCACAGGTCAGCCCGGTAGCTAAAGTGAGCTAGCAGCAGAGGCTAAAAACATTAGCCCCCGGAGCTCGACGGAAGTTTGGGACCTGAGCGCGAGCTGAGCCTGAGTTTACTTTAAAGCCGCAAAGTTCAAAGGTCACGGAGTCGGTAAAGATTTGTTTGAATGTGACATTTCCGGTCGGGATGCTGTGTAGTGTGAATGCTTCTGTCAGCGTGTGTAGAAATGTGAACTCTGGAGCATGCGCAGTATAATTTTTGTTGAGCATTTTTAACAGTTAATCCATTCACCACTTGATGACGTTAATGGGCTGTCGGTGTGAATGAAACGTGCTTCATGTGTGCCTGGACTGACATCACACAGAGGAAGATGATGATGGTGAGGAGGAGGGTGTTGCAGCCGGTCCCTTGACCCGTCCGCCTGTATGGAGGATGTAGTCCTGCACTATCAGCCTGGATCAGCTGATGAGCTCTGCTCGCTGTTGGAGACCACGCAGAAGCTCCTGGAGCCGTTCCCTCTCCGTGCTCCTCTGGCCTTCACGCCGTGGTTCCCCACGCTCACCGGAGACCGCTCTCTGCCCATCAGACCTGCGACACCAGCTCCTGTCGTCACGTGTTTGGATGATTCCCCAGCAGCAGAGGTGAGACCCAGAGATGGTGACCCAGAAACCCACTGCGATCTCCACCCTGTGTCTCCTAACAACAGACCTGACAAGCAGCCACACAAGGACAAAGATGGTGCCCTTTGCACCGGCTCGGAGGTCAGGCGGAGCAGGTGGAGCGTCTTCACGCAGAGAGGCGTCCTGCAGCAGAGCTCGCAGTCGCTGTCCAAACAGTTTCACCACGCCGTCTCCGTCCACGGGCTCCACCTTCGCCAGAGGGCCAAGTGGGTGATCGGTGAACTGAACTGCGGAGCAGCGAGAGACATCGAGGAGGTCGGTGGAATGTTGTAGAAACTGTGAAGCTTTACAATGTTTTAAAATTTTGTTTGAAGGCTGATGAAGATGTTAAAAGTGAGGAAAAACCACAGACTGGAGCCAGACGTAATGTGAGATGGTGGAGTGCTGTTGGAGTAGAGTGCACACAGGCACACACACCTGCTAATCAGGGCTCTGTAACATTCACTCAAAATCCCAGAATGTCACTGAGTAAAACTGACCCAGCCTTGCTGGGGTCAGTGCACTGACCTCACAGCAGCCATGTTATTGGTCACATGATGTCATTAAGCAAACAAACACATTGCAGAGGCCCAGTTCAGGTGAAGCTAGCAGACAGCTAGCGGCTAGATCCAGCTGTCAGTCAAAGAGGCCATGCCCCCAATTCAATTCAAATTCTTTATTGTCCCACAAGGGGAGATAAGTTTAGCAGCAGGGAACATAAAAGTAAACAAAACAATAATATAATATAAAATAATAAAATGTTTAAGTCTTACTAGAACAGGTCCGTTATTAAAGCATCCTCCCCTCTGCAGCTGTTGTGAAGGAGGAAATTATCCACAGAGACCAGTTTGTTTATCAGGCTGGAAACACACTGTGAAGTTTTAACATGGGAGTCTATGGGGACTGACTCACTGCTGCCCCTGCTGGATGTTAGAGGACCTGCAGGAGGTTGATGTTGGTGTTTACAGGTGGGTTTCGAGTAGAAGCGCAGGGCGATGTGTAACGACAACTCCTCGACTCTTCCTCAGAGACTTTTCTTTAATGATGGCGGCGCCGTGACTTTACACTCGCTGTATTGGTTGTTGCGTGTGCTACTGTGACATCATTACAGCCTTGTGACCACTTCCTGGTGCCTGAGGTGCTGGACTCATTGCAGTCTTCCTCTGAACTTCAGGTGTTGCATGGTAGAAATAAACGCTGCAGTGTGTGGGTGTAGATGAAGTTAAAGTGGGAGCGGTCGTTTCCAGCAGCGTGTCCGTCTGAAACATCTGTGAATCTGCAGCTGTGACATCACATCTGCTGCACCTGCGTTCACAGCACGCACGGGAAACCTCACACATGTACGAATGCTGGCGGCGGCGTCGATTAATAAACCGTCACGAGTCCGAGTGCTTCTCTCCCATTCTTCAATCAATCAATCAATCAATCAATCAATCAATCAATCAAAGCTTTATTCGTCACATGCAGGTTGCCCTGCAGTGAAATGGGACCCCCCCGACCTTACACATACAACACAGACATTACATGGGGATACAGGTCGGAGATTGGTAGCATTAGAGAAAAACATTGAAATGTACATTACAATGGGAAAGTACACAAGAGGAAAAAAGAGACCCCCTCTCATGCTGTGCTTCCATGGTAGGACAGCATGAGAACAGGAAACAAAAAAACTCCTCTGCACAAAAAAGCACATGAATGTCCACAGCACAACATTATGAAGGACATGACAAGCCACGGGGATGGGTGGGGGGTGAGGAGTTATCCGAAGCGAACACAGCAGCCGCCCTGCACAGCGCTATCATTCCAGCGCGGCACATAGACCCGCCGTGTTCCCCCGCAGGAAACAAACATCGAAGGCGTTTGGAAAGGGAGAGGGATCAGTGTATGCTTATCAGTGTAAGTGTATGTGTATGCGTGTCCATAGTTCAGCGGAGACAGTGTCCTTCGCCCTGCCAGGCTAAGTAAACAGTCTACCAGCCAACCCAGGTGGCCTTGCTTGGGATGGGAAGGAACAGTCACAACACAGTCGTTATCAGGGATTGTTTTGATCGGCTCCAGCCTTGAGCCCGCAGCTGGTGCCGAAGGGGGTAGCCGTATAATGATGGTGATTTTTCTTTTGCAAACAACTCATAAGAATTTCAGGCTGTTTTTTAGCACTCCGACACTGGTCTCTCAATCTCCTTTTTTATAGCTTCGAGTTTCTCCAAGATGTTATTAGCCATCGATCCCGAGATCTTGTCACTCTGTTGCTCACGAAGCAGATCCTGAGACCTCACGACCGCAGCCAACTGATTCGAGATGTAGTCCAGCTTCCTCCCTGAGTTGTTGTTTCGGGTGGATTCGTTCCTGATGTAATCCAACATATGCTCAGAGGTGTTAGTTTGAGCATTCACTGCAGTCGTAAGCGCCTCCAAGCTCTTAACCATGCTGCTGCTTTCAGTGAGCCCTTTCTGAGAACTCGCACCTCGTCCAATCGTTTCAATCCCAGCGGGCAGCCTTGTGGGGATTTGGACAGCCGGCTCCGCTCTCTCAATTTTCCGATAAGCCAGGGCCAAGCCAGCTCCGATCAGCAAGAACCCTGTTATCATGGTTCTGAATAGGTAGATATCTTCAGCGTCCTCGATCGACAGTCCCGCCAGGCACACGATCCTCCAGTTCTGCCACCCGTCCATCGTGTATCCGGCAGGGAAAGTCCCTCCAGGGCACTCGGGCTCTCCCGAGCCCAGACTTCTCGTTGAGAAGATGGTGTCAATAGCGTTCAGAGACCAGTTGATCAAATCCATAATTCTCTTTTAGGTTTTAGACACAGACTGTGAGAGAGTGTTCCAGGGAAAGCAATAAAACACAGACAAGACAAGGACACAAGAAGCTAAGCAGGGAAGATAAGGGCAGGAGAGGAGAAAAGTGCGACCGCCTTCGCTGAGAGCGAAGGCGGTCTGATGCACCTAGAAGCTGTCTGATGTTCAGACAGCTTCTAGGTGTATCACTGCCACCTTCAGCCATAACAATGCGTTACAAAAACAACCAAACACAAATAGTCTTTAATAATCAGTGACTGTGGAATATTTAATCATCTGGACCATTCGTGGTAATCACCAGGTGTGAGTGTCACACACACATATGTTAAATATTAGAACGACAGAAAGTCACAGAAAGAAAACTTTATTTGCTCGTCAAAGTTAATCATTTGTTGGCTCTCAGAGAAAAATGCCAAAGATTTGCAGCTTCCAGGTTTTCCACTGACGTCTCGCGATGAAATAACGAGTGTGTGAGTCAGACGTGCTTTATCATAGATGCAGTTTCTAAGCCTCTCCACAATCTTCACGCTTTAAATGTTAAAGCGGGCACGAACACTGAGTCTGCTCCTGGTTAAATGTTACCTGTGAACGGCGCCAGCGTGTGCTTTTTTTCCTGCGTGCTGTGTCTGCTGATCCTTATCTGAGTGTCCGACCTTCACCTTGTTTCCACAGCTCATCACATTTTAAACGTCCCACAGAAATAAAAGTCTGCTCAGCAATAGAAACGGAAAATACAAACAGCTGTTTGATGTTGTCACTCTGTTTACGTGGAGTTTGCTCCTCCTCCCCGCAGGTGTGGTGGACTCTGAGCCGCTCGGCGCGAACTTCCTGCCTGCCGTCGTGTAATGCCAACATCCAGCGCGAGCGCGGCGAGATCTGGGTGTTCTGCGACGTGCTGCACTCCGAGCAGGTGGGGCGCTTCCTGAAGGAGGAGCTGGGGCTGTCGGGGAGGATCGGCCTGTCGGTGCGCCGGCTAGGAAACGTCTTCAGCATGTAGAGCGCCCCCTGCTGCACTTCTTTGGGTTCTGCAGACGTCGCAGCTTAGACGGAGGCTGTGATGACGTCTGCGGGGGCAGCTTCAGTCTTATTCTTTGTCACTGTGGTTTAACCTGCAGCTGGGCCCGGCCGGCATCAGTGTGAGTCACAGTGTGAGTCCTGACAAACACCAGTCTGATAATAATCAGCACAATAAAAGTGATAAAAGGAAAAAACAGTGAGAGTGAAACGATCAGACCCACTCAGGGAGACGCGCTGTGTTACAGGAAGCTTTCTGCCATAGTTAACATTCTTGTTTTAGAGATGCAGACATAATCCAGCTGATGTTGATCAGCTGTTCACATCAGGTTGTAGCTGGAAACTGTTGATGAAGACGAAGAAGCTCCAGATGTTTGTCTTCAGTCTCCAGTTCGGCAAAACCAAAAGAAAAATCAAGTTAACATTCTGCTCTGTCTTCAAATAAACCAGAGTCCATTAACAAAAACCTCACAGAGCACATTAAAAAGAACAGTTAGTGTTACAGAGTGCACGCTCAGAGCGAGGCTGTGTGATAGTGAATGAAATATGATCATCAAACAGCAAATCCACGCTGCCATTTATCCTCTGTTCAGGCTTTCTCTGAAGTAAACAAGGCAAATATTCATCAAGTTTTCTGCCATACTGGCTTTATGAGAAGATCAAACCCAGTTTACACCAGTAAGCCTGACCTGTGTGAAACAGTGTTACAGCTGTGCACTGTTAACTTTCAGTGCTGCTCTGCATTCACACAGGATGTAAAAATATATCTAAGTTAAGCTAAAGCTGTTTTTCCTCTTCATCAAATGCTTCAAGGGCAGAAATCCATTTATATTTTATTCAAATCTACTGAACTATTCATGAGCTGGGGGGAGGGGGGTGCTCCAGTTGGATTTGTGTGTTGTGTCTGTGTGTGTGTTTGTAAAGTGTTTTCATACTGATGTTTGTCATCCTTCCCTGATGCCAATAAAGCTTTTTTATATTTGTAATTAGTGTCTGGAGTTGCTGCTTGTGATGTGATGTGACTGTTCTGGAAAAGCTGCAGCAGTCACATGATGCTGGCGTCTGCACACACACACACACACCCCGAGCAGCCTGAATGAATGAGTGCAGCATGAATACAGTACAACCCCCATCCCTCTCACACGCACTCTTTTGTTGCTATGGGCTCTCTGCACACTGCGTTAAAAAAAATATCTGGGTTACCGGATGTGATGTAACCACCCAGCCCCCGTTTTCAGCTTTAATCGCTTGTCAGATCTTGAATCCGCGTTTTTAACTCATTAACGCCTCAAATATATGATGCAATAATAAAGGAAACGCAGAATACGTGACTATCTTCGGTTTGCTAAACGTCTCACCTGCTTGAAGTTAACACTATTGATTTTTAAGCACGTTCGTATCCTGAGGTTTATTGTGAAAGACATTCGGAAATGTAACATTTTGATCGCTTGTTTTATTTGAAAGAAACACACATATTTGATACATTAAGCAGAAAATAAATGACTTTAACATTTAGATTTTGGATTCTGATAAACACTATTATCCTGAAAACAAAGCATTTACGGTTAAATTGAACTTTTATGCCGATGCTTCGCGCTGTAAAATTAAAAGCCCCTTTTATTTTGAAAGCCCCTACCGGAACCTCTGTCTGTCACGCGCACTTGACACCTGTCTCCCTGCTGTAATACAGACGGACGAAGCACGAGTGTCTTCATCTTGGAAATAATCGATAAAACAGCGGCACATCTCAGCTCTGAACTCCATCAGGAGGTCGTGTGCCCTCACTGCTTCGTCATGGCGCCCGCTGCTCGTGCTGTTGGAGGCTTTTATTGGTGAAACATCAAGAAATAAAGGTGAGACGTTTGAGCGTCTGAAGCTAGGTGGCTAAGCTAGCGCTGGCATGCATTGTCGTTTCCCGTTTCCTGAGGGGATCCATCGTCTGAAAGCTGCTCCTGATGCTGTTTTATAGCTTCTGGGAGCTTTACTTAAACTCTGTATCGATTAAGATTTCATGTGGCTAAAATAAAATCAAAGTGTTTGATTTTAGGCTCTGTGGGACAAACCCCGCGAGGTGGAAAGTCCCCTTAAAGTCAGACTTTTGAAGTTTTCGTCCTTTTCTGCTCTTTGAGTGACGAAAGTCCCTTTAAAACCCAACAAATTTTCTCTGGTGTGTAATGTTTGTAAATTGTGTGTTGTATGTTATAATTATTAGCATTTTTAAATGTCGTCGCTTTGTTTTCATTTATACGTCAATTTATCCAGAAATTCCAGTTTATTTAAATTAAATCTTAAAGCATGTCCGCTTGAACCTGAACTAATTAAAATTCGTGAAACGACATAAATGTGTTTTGTTTTTTTATCGGTCGATTAATGATTGCTTCAAGAGAAATTGCCGGAATTCAGATTCCAGCTCCTCAGTTTCGGACTTGGTGTTTTGGGTCTTAAACAGCTTCGAGTGAGCCTTTTTCAGCCACATGGGAAAGAAAATAATTAATTAAATAATTATTAGTTCAATATCTGACTGTTAAACGTCACCACGGAACTTATTTTGCTTATTTTGTTAAAATGTTGTGTAGCATCCACACGGCGTGTAACTCATTGTTGTCCCACTTTATTATTCTCAGTTCTTATTTTCATGTTTTATGTTATGATTTAATGCCCGAAATATTTTTCACAAATTCCAAAGTTCAAAATTAAAATTTGAGCTCTCCAGCTCCGAATCTTGTGATCATTATAGACGTCTGTGAACAAAACGCAGTTTGTGGATTAACTGGAGGCGATGTTTACATTTAAATGATCAAAAACTAAACATGTTTCATTTCTGTGGTTGGATTTAAGCTACAGTTATTTACAGTTTAACAACAATAATATTAATCCTCAGATAATTTTTGTCATGTGATTCATAAATTAATATAAAGGTGAGCCACTGTGGAAAATGAGACTTTGTTTGCATAATAACAATGTTGTCTCATTTTTATTGTTGTACATCCACATTCTTCAGAAATGAGAAAAGTTGTGAAATCCTCGAGAATAAAAGAATTTATAATAACAATAACAATAATAACAATAACAATAATGATGATGATGATGATGATGAGGCGCCTGATGAAGACCTGGAGTGTCTGAGTTATAACAGGAGCTGTCAGCAGCAGCTTTTATCTGAAAGCTTTTATTTTGATGGTCTGGTGATGGCCTGTGTTAGACTTGATGATGGTGTTCACGCATGGCGCCGCCTTCTCTGACCGCAGCGGATGCACCTGTCCTCCAGTCTGACCAGTCTGAGGTCTGGGTGGAAGTCATGGATGCTGCAGGTCATCAGCACTCAGTTCAAAGCCAGCGCCCCTGACGCGGTGGGGGTTGGGTGGAGGCCTCATTAAAGCTGAACCATCTGCTCCATCAGGCGGTGCCGGTGTGAGGAGGCAGGTGACGGTCGACCTGCTCTGGTGTCTTTTTCAGAGAGAGTCTGTGTTTAAGCACAAAACTCCAGCCGGCTGTGACTCGCTGAAGCACTCGCAGGTTTCTGAAACCAGAACTCGCTCGCAGCCAAAACCTTTTTTCTGTTAAACTGGAGCAGGCTCGTCGGCGTGGGGTCACAGGCTTGATGCTCACAGCTTCGGTGAAACGTGTTACAGAACTTAAATTTAAAATGTCTCATTGTCTTTGTACCGTTTTCTTTCATTAATAGGATTGGAATAACTTGCATATTATATTATTTACATTTTACATCATAAAAACATAAATTATATTTTTAAATAAAACAGCCGTGTAGATCAGGGGTCTGAACGTAAACGAGCTGTGAGCCACTGCAGGCACTGTGGTCTCATGTGAGCCCACTTCAGTGTTCAAGTAATACAAACCAAACAGGGAAACTCCCACAAATACTCCAGGAAATCTAGTTTTGTTTTTGTTTTTAAATTTCTAATATTGTATAAAAAAACAAAACTGCAAACTTCACTGAATCCTTTCATTGAACTATCAAACACACACGCTGGTCCTCTCTGTGCACACGTGGCAGCGCTGCTGCTGTCAGTGTGTTCGTATGTAACAAACTAACTGCAGACCTGCGTGTGCGCATTAGTTTGTGACTCTCACTGAGCTAACATGTCTGTAACACTGTGTTCATGTTGCCTTCATATTAAGTCATTTAAAAAACGTTGCACTCAACAACAAGCAAATCTTCTCTAACAGAAAGTCACTTCATGTGTGTCATATTTCTTCATGTCAACGTACGGGCTGCGAGTTTGACACCCCTGATTTAAACGGTTAGTTATTAAAATAACCCACAGTGAAAATATTTGCGTTTTTCCTGGCTGCGCACTAACGGAGAGCATCATGAAGACACGATGATATTCGTGAAGATGGAGCATCGCTCCCCTGAAGCTTTGGATTTAAGTGTGCTGATGTTTTCCGACGGACTCTGAGGAGATCCGAGGCAGCGGGAATGACAGCGGCTGGCTGTGGTGGCTGAACTGCTTCCTGGGGGAAACCCAGCACTGCAGCAGAACCAACGAATAAACTGACAGGAAGTTGGTTCTTCCTTGTTTTAAAGGTTAAATAAACGCTCGGGGAGCAGTTTATTAGGTACAGACTGTGTAGAAAAACCATTTTTGTTTTGGAGCTTTTGTTCATTAAATGATGAAAGTGTCTTCTGCCGCATCGCGTTCCTCACACTCATCTGTAACCTTTGACCTCTCGTCTCTCAGGTGACCCGTCGCCTCCACAGATGTGGCCGCTACCTCTGCTGAGACTGCTGTTCATGAACCGCGAGGACGCGCTGATCGAGCGGCTGCGGCTCGGCCTGGAGGGATGACAGGACTGTGGCGGACCAACATGGAGACGGGGGAGACGCGCGTCCACGTGGATTCTCCTCTTTAGACCCCCTCAGGACACGGACTCAAACCTATGTTCATATTTTTTCACTCAGAGCTGTTTTGTTAGTTTTCGTGAAGCCATACTCGAGTCAGGATGAGCTCGGAGGGTTTTCAGTACCGAGCGCTCTACGACTACAAGAAGGAGAGGGAGGAGGACATCGACCTGCACGTCGGGGACATGCTGCTGGTCACTAAGGGGGCGCTGCTGGCGCTCGGCTGCACCAATGGAGCTGAAGAACGGCCGTCGGAGATCGGCTGGCTGCCGGGCTTCAACGAAACCACACAGGTACGACGCCACAGCAGAGACAGGAAGTGCTTTGAGACCGCACGAACCTCTCCTGTCACAGGAAGCTCTTCCTTTAGCAGAAGAAAGTAATAAAAGTTCTTAGTCTTTATTTTGGAGTCTTTGGCTCTGCTGGTCGTCTCTGTGAAAGAGCTGATGTGGTGACATCAGTTACAGCAGTGGAAGCTCTGTGATAGGCTAATCACCTGTAACGCACAGAGATGTGAGGCAGAGCTCAGTCTGGGCACAGAAATGTCTCCTTCATTTAAAAGCTGCTGTGCAGACTGAACCCCGGTCCAGCTCGTTCAGTCATAACTCCTGCAGCAGCGCTTTGAATAAATCCTGCAGTCAGTGAAGCACTCGCTATATTTAGCTCATGTGATGGAGGAACTGCTCCGTGTTGACTCGTCAAAGTGAGATATTTTACTTGCGTTTCCTCTCGGCTTCTTGTTGGTGATGCAAAGAGAAAACGAAGCTGAAGTAAAAGTGGAGGAGCGGCGGTAGCTGCACGACTCCGTCATCACGAAACTCCACAAACAGCTCTGCATCCCGCATCCTCCGAAAGAAGCGCTCAGAGGAGCTCCTCGCTCTGACTCCACACCGGGGGGCTCCTTGGTGTGGAGTCAGAGCGAGGAGCTCAGGTTTTCCGACCTTCACGTTTGGTCCAGTCTGTTGGGAATGATTAACGGGAACGCTCGTAGCTTTTCTGCTGTGTGACCAAAACTAGCCTCCAAAAAATGATCGTTACTGATTTTATTTGATTCTCACATCTGCAATCTTTGACTCGTGTACGACAGGAAAAAGGCGACTTCCCAGGAACGTATGTGGAGTTTGTCGGCAGGAAGCGGATGTCTCCGCCCACCCCGAAGCCCCGCCCACCCAGGCCCCCATCTGCAGCGTCGGTGAGGGCCGACTCGGAGTCAGAGGGTGAGTAAACTAGCTCAGATGCTTTTAGTTTGTTAACCACGTCCGATCCAGCTGAAGTTTTCTGTGAATTCACAGAAACGTTTTTAACCTGAACAGTAACCATGGACCATCCTAATGATCTGTCATGGAGTCGTTCACCCAGGACTTCTCTGGTGTTTGATACGAGTGACGAAGCTGCAAACAGAGAAGTCGTAGATTACAGGTTTCGACTCCACTTTGGTTTAACTGTGTGACTAGTTTGCTTCAAACCAGCTCGCCTGCTTCTAGAGTTTTCTTGTTTGTTTTTTTTTAAACTGTTACACGTGTTTTTTAAACATCCATCCATTTTCTTCCGCTTTATTTAAGACACATTGATGGTTTGGAGGAAGTAATTATTGAAGTTAACTCAGAAAGATCAATTGGAGAAAAAGAGTCTAAATGAATATCAATGGTACTAAAAGTAGCTGTAGATAATATTACATCTGTGGGATGCCATCCAACCATCTTCTTCTGCTTTATCTGGGGCCGGGTCGCGGGGGCAGCAGCCTAAGCAGAGAAGCCCAGACCTCCCTCTCCCCAGCCACCTCCTTCAGCTTATCCGGTGGAACACCAAGACGTTCCCAGGCCAGCTGAGAGATATAATCTCTCCAGCGTGTCCTGGGTCTGCCCCGGGGCCTCCTCCCAGTGGGACATACCGGAAAACCGCGCCCAGGAGGCGCCCAGGAGGCATCCTTGTTAGACGCCCGAACTATCTCAGCTGGCTCCTTTCGATGTGGAGGAGCAGCGGCTCTACTCTGAGCCCCTCCCGGATGGCTGAACTTCTCACCCTATCGCTAAGGGAGAGGCCAGCCACCCTTCGGAGGAAGCTCATTTCCGCCGCTTGTATCTGCGATCTCGTTCTTTCGGTCACCACCCACAGCTCGTGGCCATAGGTGAGGGTCGGGACGTAGATCGACCGGTAAATTCAGAGCTTCACTTTTACACTCAGCTCCCTCTTCACCACGACGGACCGGTACAGCGTCCGCATCACTGCGGCCGCTGCATCAATCCGTCTGTCGATCTCCCGCTCCCTTCTCCCATCACTCGTGAACAAGACCCCGAGATACTTGAACTCCACTTGGGGCAGGGTCTCGTCCCCGACCCGGAGTGGGCACTCCACCATTTTCCATTTTTTTTAAACGTTATTGAATTTTGTCATATATGTCAGGCCAAATAAAGAGGCTGACGTGCCTGCATGACACAATGTGGAGCCGTCCTCCTGGTGTCCCACAGGGTTTTATAAAAGCGCTCTGAGAGGAAGTGCTTATGTTTTAGCTCGAGCGTCAGCCGTCCCCAGTAGAAACCAGGAAGTCCTCCAGTTTATGAACCAGGGAGCACAGCGACGTGGAGACTGGATGAGAAACATTAGGCTGCTAAAACAAACACATGCTGTATTTCTCTATTTTCTGCTGATTTTATAGAAGACAGAAGAAAAGCTGACATAAAAATACAAAATGCAAATTCAGAGATAATCCGCTGTGCAGCAGATCTAATTAAAATGATGCACGGGAAGATGGCAAGAGAATAAAGATGGTAAATAGTAAAGCGAGTAAATAAAAATGTGAATTATTGTTATTTTGTGTTTATATTTTTTTTCCTCGGGCGGGTCGAGGAGGTCGGCAGGGAAACGTCAGACAGGCGCAGCCTCCTGCGGGTGCAGTGCTCTGATCCCGGCTTCATAATCTCACAACTGCAAACTCAACAACTAAGAATCTGATTTCATAAACACTGAAACAGCCTGATCCCTGTCAGCTGTTACCACAGCAACCACTCTACAAAACATCCAAACGTCACGCCACCGTCACGGAACACGTTAGCTTCCCTAAACCTTCAGTTCGAGGTAAACATGATGCTCGCCGTCACACGGAGCCAGAACAGATTCTGATCCGGGACCAGCCGAAAGCCTGAAAGTCTCGGCTCTAAGAGGGAGCCGTGAAATCTGTAAACCGGCACTGAAACTTGTCTTTGTCGCTCTGAAGAAACTGAAAGGTTTCAGCCTGATCGCTCAGTGATTCAGTTTCCTTCAGCTGCTTCCTCAACAGAGCAACAGCACACACCTGTGTGTGTGACGACCCCTCACCTCCTGATACACACACACACACACACACACACACACACACACACACACAGAGCTCGGGTTGAGTCAGGGCTGCGGTTGCTGAGTGAACAGATCTGCTGCCACCCGCCTCACAGAGCACAGGAAGTGTGTGTGTGTGTGTGTGTGTGTGCGCGCTGTGGTTAAAGCTGCTGGCAGCAGAATCCTGATTATTGTTATTACCTGCGTGTTTCACAGAACTGTTTTGCTCACTCAGCTTCCTGTTGCCTACATCCTTTCAAAGTAAAAGCTGTTATATGCTCTCATTTCCTCCTCCATAATTTTAGTCCCCCGGTTTCCTTGTGGCAGGTGGCATACTTTATGACATCATAAAGGTAAAGGGAGGGAGATCAATGTCTCGTTACGAAGCCATCTGATTACTTTGACTCTTGAGTTGAAATCTTGTGTGTGCTGTTTGTTCTTCAGGTCTCGTGCTGCCGGACCTCCCCGAGCATTTCGGACCCCCGGACACGGCCCCGCCCCTCCTCAGCAGACTGATGGAGGCCATAGAGACCAAAGGTACTGAACACACTGACATGGATTTCCAACCAGTTCCTGTCTCTGCGTTTGGTTTCAGAGTTTATCTTTGTTGTTCTTCTGAAGCTTCGAGGCGCCTACATCTGCAAACAGCACACTAACCCTTCAGATGCATTTACATCTTTATTCTGACCTTTTATTCCTTCACTCTGATGTCACTGCGTTGGTGTTTTCCAGCATTTAAACTGAACATTTGAAGCTTCGTGACTTTCAGTCTGTAGGAACTTTTTCACAGTTCCTCATTTGTGCAGTTAGAGTTCTGCAGAGTTGTCAGAAATGCATTTGTGGACACTTTATTAGATCCAGCTTCAGTTTAGGAGCTTGTAATACTTCTATCTAAACTCTGTTCCTCAGGTCAGTTTGAACATAAAGCAAACTGTGAGCGTGAAGTTTGAAATATTTATCTGATGAAGTCTTCAGCTGGTGTTTGTAACATGCGTGTGTTGCTGCAGGTTTGGACAGCCCCGGCGTGTATCGCAGCCTCAGCGGCGGCGGCGTGGACACACAGCAGCTCGCAGACGCAGGTGAGGAGGACGTGTTTTCACCTGTGAATTAGAGAACGACTGCATCGTGAAATCTCTGCTTAAACTGAGGTGTGTTTGTTTTCAGACCTGGAGCAGCTGGAGGTGCCGTCCCTGTGTGACGGGGTGGTCCGGTTCCTGCAGGATCTCCCCGGTCCCGTCCTGCCAGCCTCACTGCAGGCCGACATGATCCACGCCGTTCAAGGTCAGAAAAAGCCCGACGACCCCGCCCCCGTCTCCCTCTTTCACACCTGATCTGGTAGTTTGTTCACACTTCTGTCCTGTTTCCTGTTCCTGCTTCCAGAGGTCAGAGACCTAGAGGAGTGCGCCCAGTTGCTGCGGAGCGTGGCCAGCTCGCCAACTTGCCCCGCCCAGTACGGGCTGACCTTGCTCAGCGTGGTTAGACACCTGGCCCGACTGTGCCTGCACGGCTCCAGGAACCAGCTGAGCCCCCGAAACCTCGCAGAGAGCTTCAGCCCACTGCTGTTCAGACAGACAGCCGGGTCAGTGATCCTCAGCTATTTATACACACATGACGGGTTATTTATACACACTTTCATTTTCTTTTCCATACTAAGTTGAAGGAATGTTTCATAACACATCATTTTATGACTCTTAAGAGCAGCTAACACTTAAGCCCCACGCCCCCAGTACCGGGGGCAAAAAGGAGGAGATCACGTTTAATCGGTTATAACACGGGGTGAGAAATATAAATCCAGACATGTGTGGTATCCACAGAAACCTCTGAATCTCAGCTAAAATGTCATATAAACCACTTCTACAACCACCAAACACATCGAAGACAAGCCATGATTAAACGAGCAGTTACGTAAATGCGCAGAAGTCCGCTAAACAAACAAAACCGAACCAGAAATTCTTCAAACTTCATGTAACCGGCTAAAGACAGGCTGGTTAGCTTTCAGAGCTATCACTGACTCCACACACAAAGTTTCACCACGCTCTGACCAAAATTCACTGAATGAGCCGCAAAAGAAGACCACAAACACACAGCGGCGCAAATGCGCTAAGACAGAAATTGACTTACTGTCCCGATTTCCTCCGTTATTTTCGCTGGTAGCCGGTAGCCACGTGATTACCAGTAGTTACCATGCCTACCTAGCTGCATCAGAGCTGTTTTCCGTCAACAACCTCCATTTTAGACCCACCTATAGATATGTGACTGGACAGACGCTACATGCAGTAAATTTGGGCCCACGTGGGTTTTGGCATTGCAACGTCTGATTGGTTGAAGTGACATGAACGTGGCATCATTACTGTGATTCTATTGGCTAAAACGATTAAAAAGAGGTGTCAATCATGCAAATTGACCAAAAGAAACCAAAGTTACAGCCCCTCAAAGTTTAAAGGGCCAGAGGCCAATGAAGCGCTCTATGTGCACGGCAGAAAAGGGCCATTACCATGTAAATGTGTGGTTAATTCTTCCAAAATATATTTAAAAAAAAAAAGCATTTTTAGGCCTGTTAATAAAACTAATTAATTTCTGCTCTTTAATACCTAAAAAATTCAACTGGCGTGGTTTTTTGTACAACGTCTGGATATTCATGTATTGACAGGGTTGTAATTTTTCACTGTTTCACTTTAGAAACATAAATCTTTGCACAGATGATGTTTATATGTTGGTTACTGAAATCCTGGAACCAAATGTGATCTGAGGCATATTTTTAAAAGGGTTATATGCTAAAAATTAAAATAAAAAATAGGCGAGGATAAAATCTACTTACTTTTTCTGTGTTCCAGTCTCAGTAACTTTGACACAGTAATATCTGCTTCAATATTTACACCTCTGATGAAATCTCACGAGTGTTAGCTTTATTTTGATACCAAGATTGTATACACAGAGTTTGTAATTGCAGAGAAATAATCAATTACATTTTCGAGCAGGAAGCTCAGAAACCCCCTTGGGGCTTAAGAGGTTAAGGTTGTCGTGTTGTCTGGCTTGCAAACCCTGAGGCCTGAAGTTTAGCTTAGATGGGTCACGCTGGTCTGGTTCAGGGAGTCACTGATGTCAGGAAGGAGGTCAGCTGCTTGCAGGTCCTGGCACATCCACATATTTGAGGCCACACTCACAGGAAGTGCGATGATTAATGATGATTAATAAGATGAAGCAGAGAAAACCTTTGACCCATTTTGTTAACAGCACTGATGTTGTGTCTCTGTGTTCAGGTCTGAGTCCGGTCTGGATCCTCTGGTTCAGGTCCTGGAGGTTCTGATAACCAGCGAGCTCAACATGAACCAGGCCGCACCAGGTAACACGCACCTGCCCGTGTTCGAGTGGCTGAGCGTTGATGTGCATGAGTGTAAAACTCGCGTACGGTTGCTCTGAGTTCCTGTAAAGGCCGTCACGTTTAGTCTGTGTCACGCACAGCTGTTGCTCAATCGAACGGTTCAGATGAGACGGCGGCGGGAGAGATGAGTCTGAAAAAGTGCAGCAACAAAGATTTGATGACTGGGTTTATTGGTTACGACTGCACGAGGCTTTGGTTTCACTCAGGGAAGTACTGAAGCTCTCAGGCTGACGACTTTGGCTCATTTCCAGCTCCGCAGTTTTATTCTCGGACTGAAGTCCAAAAATAATCCTGCTTTGTCTTATACTCAAGTTGTTTTGGCTCCTCCCCCTTTAAGATGATCAGGGATGCCGATTGGCTGCATGAAGTAGGTGGGGCTTATCCATCCTCTCTGACATCACACAGATCCAGGAGTGTTTAGAGCGCCGTCCTCACACTGTCGAACGACACGTTTATGTTTTTAAGTTTTACACGTCATACGGAAGAATCGGACGACGTTTAAACTCGCGGTTACTTTGGCAACATCTGTGAGGCCTTTGGTTTAAGATGTGACAGGAAGTGATCAGCCTGTGCTGAGGTACAGTCTGGTACTTTTGTTCAGCAGACGGTGGAAACGGTTGAAGTAATGCTCGTGATGAAAGCTTTACGCAGCGCAGCTCACGGATGGTTCCAGAACTTCCTGTTTCATGTTTCTCACAGCGAGGATGACCCAGAGCATCGAACCTCTATTCTGTCGTTATTATTATTATCATCATCATCATCATCATCATCATCATCATCATCATCATCATCATTATTAGTATTATTATTATTATTATTTCATGCTTGCTTTGTAATGTGTCGCTGTTTAATTACAGCGCTCACTCCTCTGGATCGTTTTTGGCAGCATTTACACTCAGTTGTTAACGTTGGTCCTCGTGTGTGCACCGGCACACGTGATTGGCTGTTAGAAAGCAGATGATTGGCTCTTCGGCAGGATTTCTGTCATACATTTGCCATTTTGGGGGTTCAGGAATTCTGCAGCTCATTCCTGTCCCATTAAGGAAGGAGGAGGTTTTTTTTTTTTTTTGGTTTTTTTTTTTTTTTCTTTGTTTTGTTATTTCAGGATGATGATTGGCTGAAGGATCGGGTGCTGTGGGTAACAGAGGAAAGATGGATTTGGAGAGAAATGGAAGGTTTCAGCAGATAAAACCTCTCAGATGTGACGGGAGGGAATATTTAAAGCCTAAATCAGCTGATTTAAAAAAAGCGATGCACACATGATCGCTGGCGTTTGTCTCTGGGTCAGTAAAGTGGGTCAACGAGCAGCTCTGACTGCGTTAGTCACTCATTCATCGACTCATCCGTCCACTCAGCCCGGCTCTGAGTCAGCCGGTCAGCAGCTGAAACGATGACATCACCCGTCCACAGAGTGAGAGATGCAGCACACGAAGAGGGGAGGGAGGAGGGGGGTGTTGCCTTGGTGATATCACTGCCATCACAGGATTGGCTGGAGCCATTGGTGATGTCACACATCTCCAAGCTGCTCTCCTGAGCTTTGAACCGAGACTACGAGAGAGAGACGGACGGGAGAAAATTGCGTCGTTTGGAAACGTCTCCGAGCCGCGGACAGCGAGCTGGAAAAATAAAAAAGGAGGTTTTGAGGCCGTGGAGGCGGAGCAGAGCTGCAGGTGCAGAGCGAAGCCACGTCCGGCAGGCCTGAGTTGAGCGAGGTGACCGAAAATGAAGATGTAGCTGAGATGACGTCAGATTTTTGGCGGCCGAACGGGCTGAAAGCAGCGGGACATGAGAGCCGGGCGTCCGTTTGTTTCTGAGGACTCGTCTTCGTCGTGGAGGCAGGTGACGGTTTAGGGGCCGACATGGAGCGAGAGGAGGGAGGCAGAGCCGAGGCCGAGCCGCTGAGGGGACGAGACAAGATCCTCTGCTACATCAACATGCAGAGCCCAGGTAGGAGTCAGACCCCCACCTGGAGGGAGCAGCGCCTGATCAGATGGCCGTAGCAGGGAGACTAAACCTGTGTCGGGTTAAAAATCTGCATCTAAAGCTGGAAGTTTGTTTGCTGTGAAGCCTCAAAATGTGTTTCCATGTTATTCCTGATGTTCTCGTCATTCCACCCAAGTCACCATGTTCAGGCTGAACCCGGCGGTGCACGTGTGAGTGCAGATATCCGATGGAGTCGTGTCAGAGGTTAAAATGTGACGTCGCTGTGTGCTTGAGGAGTCCGCACACGATGACCCCGCACTTCATCTCGTGGTGATTTCACCAAAGCGTGTGTCGGAGTGTTTCCCGAAGCGCAAACGCGTCTGAAGCTTCCTGCCACGCGTGAGAAAGAAAAATGGTGTCAAACCTGATCTGAGCTCAAAGTTCAAATCTAAAAATGGCCACGAGACGCGGCGAGCTCAGAGAAACTGCTCTGACGCTTAGTTTAGTTTCAGGTGTTTTGTGCTGCAAAGCTCTGGTTTTCACTTGTTATAAATGGCGTGCGCCTCCTGTGTCGTGGCTCCTCCTCTAAAAGCTCAGACTCACTCGCTGTTCAGTTGAGCAGAAAGTGAAGCTTCAGTCAGGAGAGGGCGAGGTGTTCCTCAGAGAAACATGAAACGTGTTAAACTTTATTTTGGTGAGCAGACAGTCGATTTGGAGGCTGCTGTTTTCAGGCCGGATGGGCTGAACGCAGCGCGCTGTCACTTTTTTTTATTTGTGAGTGACGAAAAGCTCAGTTTCACTTCCTCTTTAACAAATGAAATCATGCTCTTACTCTACAGCTCGGTCCTAATATGCTCGGTTATTTTAGTAATCGAGTATTTAGTCTAATAATCGAGTATTTGGATAAGAAATACTAAATGTCTCATTAATGAGAAATAATAAATATGAACCAATCATTTGTTTCCATTTTAGAAACTGCAAAGAATCTAAACGCTGTCGCTGTATTTACGTGTAGAGTTCTGTCAGATAGAATGAAGTGTGAAGGATTTCTGACGTTAAGAGGAAGCAGAAACGGTTCTGACAGGGTGTGTGTGTGTGTGTGTGTGTGTGTGTGTGTGTGTGTGTGTGTGTGTGTGTGCATTGAAGAACATGAGCGCATCGATGTTCTCAGAGCTGAGGTTTACTCTCTGCTGTGATGCAACGTTTCCTGCTGAAAACAGACGCTCTGGTGTTAATAATTAATAGTTAATATAAATACTTAATCAATGTTAAGAATAATTTTCAATTATTAAGACAATTTAATAAACATAACATTTTGTTCATATTTATGTGAATTTGAATCTTCAAAATAAAGTTACTAAAGTCTTGAAACAGTTGTGGTCTGGTACCCCCCGAGCCCCCCTTTAGACTCAGCCCTGTTGCCTGATTTAAACATCGTCTCAGCCTGAGCTCAATTTGCTGCAGCCGGTGACGTGTGGAGCAGGTGCACAGGTGTGTGTCAGACTGCACAGCAGGTGTTTATGCAGCACCTGCTCTCAGTGAGGAGCACCAACGTCTCCTCCGTGCTGCCGGCACGTCGCTGAGGCTTCTGTTGGTTGTGCTGTCAGATGAAGACGCGTCTCTAAATCTGGTGTGGAGCTTTAAAAGCCCCCGCCAGCGCGCACGTTCACACGTTCACACAGTCCCACTGTTCTTTCTTTGGGTTGTGGGTCACACTGCTGGTTGGTTGTGGTTTCTTCGATATAGTCTGCACAAGAAAGTGATTCCTCCCCCCTCCCCTCATCAGTCATTGATGTGTCACCTGACTGCAGATACCTTTGACATCAGGGTGAACGAGTGAACGTCAGTCAGTGAGCGCCTGTAAATCAACACAGTTGCAGGATGTTTGTGAGGCTGATTTAACAAAGGCTTAAATACTTTCTGTTCTTATCCACACTCAAACGCTCACCTGTTAGCGCCCCCTGGTGGTGTGACTTTGGAACAGGTGACACTGTGAGGAGGAGAGCAGCGGTTCACAATAGCACTTACCTCACGGTGTTTCATGTAGTACCGACTCTACAGCGGGGGGGGGGGGCAACTCCAGGCCTCAAGGGCCGGTGTGCTGCAGGTTTTAGATGTCTGTGATCCAACACAGCTGATTCAAATGGCTAAATGACCTCCTCAACATGTCTTGAAGTTCTCCAGAGGCCTGGTGATGAACTCATCATTTGATTCAGGTGTGTTGACCCAAAGTGAGAACATTGAGCTAAAACCAGCAGGACAGCAGCCCTCAAGGCCTGGAGTTGCCCCCCCCCCCCCTGCTCTACAGCATGAGAGAGAAAAGTCACCCAGGAGCATTTGGTGACAGTGGGAAGGAAGAACTCTGTTTTAATCCGCTCTTTAAGTGATGACGTGATGAAACCTGCTTCCAGGCCCAAACTACTCTGCGTTTAATAAGGCTGTTGTGTTTTTAACATGTTTTAATGCTTGGTATCTTGTTCTATTTAATCTCAAAAAGCCCCTAAAAATAGTCGGTGATCACTGTCGGCTTCTCACTGTTTTTATTACCGTTAATCATTTTAAAGCTCAGTGTTTAAACCCTACGATGTAACTACAGCACAGCCCATGCAGCAGTATATTAATGACTAACCTGGTATTGTGGATGGATTATCTCAGTTGTTCTCCTGACTGAAGTTTGGTCCGTTTACAGCATCCTGCCATGCGATTGCATTTGTCCCTAACCATCGGGAACCCTCATGTTAACTTTTATAGAGCGGAAAAAAGTTAGCGTTCATCCTCCAGCTTCACTGTGCTAATGTTATGCTAACATAGCTGTGTAGCTAGCGATCACGTAGCACATCATTATATAGCAGCTAGCCCAACTTCAGTAACCCTACAAACGTCACTGCTGTTTAGTTTTCTGTCTTCATTTATGTTGGAAGTGATAGCAGAGCTGTACGTTTGAATGTTTCAGAAATCTCTCAGTCAGAACATGCTATATCATGTTTAGGTGGAAGCTAGCGAGCTAACTTCCTGCTAACTTCTAACTCTGTTAAATGTAATAAAATCTGTTTTCATGGATGTTAAACTTAATTGTTACACCTGGTAAAGCAGCAATGCTGATCATTTTATTAAAGATGAAAGACAGTTTGTAACTCCCAGTGATGCTGCAGTGTTCGTTTGACTTTGGGCCCAGACACGGCTAATAATGTGAGACTTAAAGACCGGATTGGAAACTATTAAAAGAAACCAGGATGACTAAGGGAGGATTCAGGGTCACCTGGTCCAGCCCTAACTATATGCTTTAGCAAAAAGGAAAGTTTGAAGCCTAATCTTGAAAGTAGAGATAGTGTCTGTCTCCTGAATCCAAACTGGAAGCTGGTTCCACAGAAGAGGGGCCTGAAAACTGAAGGCTCTGCCTCCCATTCTACTTTTAAATACTCTAGGGACAACAAGTAGGCCTGCAGTGTGAGAGCGAAGTGCTCTAATAGGGTGATATGGTACTATAAGGTCATTAAGATAAGATGGGGCCTGATTATTCATCCATCAAAAAGACAACTGCTCCATCTCGGGGTGTGACTCCTCCTCCTCGCTCTCTGTTTCAGCTTTACCTCCTAAACCTGTGAAGTCTTCGGCTCCGGCTCCTTCCACCAGTTTCAACAACAGCATGGTTCTCCAGGACGCCGAGTGGTACTGGGGAGACATTTCCAGGTAACACACACACACACACACACACACACACACACACCGTGGGAGGACATGCAGGATGTACGGAGTGATGCAGAGTCTGTTTTTGGCGTTTTAGGGAGGAGGTGAACGAGAAGCTGAGGGACACGGCCGACGGTACGTTTCTGGTCCGAGACGCCTCCACCAAGATGCACGGAGATTACACTCTGACTCTGAGGTAAAGCTCTCAGTGCATCACCAGCTTTTCAAACACCGGTTTAAAATCCAGTGAACAGAAATGAAACATTTAAATATTTGTTTAAATGTAAAGACTGAATGATCTACAGGTGTGAAGCGTGGAAGAGCCAAAACTCGTGGATACGAGGCTCAAATAAAGCTGAGAGAAACGTTCAGCTGAAAGTCGAAATTAATAATTTAATAGAATGTGGAACCATTGTGCAGGATAAAATCTTTGCTAATCTTGTAAGATTAAAACATTCATACAAAGTTAAACAACTTTATACTCATTAATTCACATTTTTAAAATCCTATAAAAATAATTTACACTCAGTGATCTGTGGCTGCTCACCTGCAGCGCCCTCACTGTCCACCAGGGGGCCAAGGCTCTACATCTTCCAGCTGATTTACAGATTTCATCGTTTGCACAGTTAGTCTTGTTATTTGTGCAGTAAACGTCCACAGTACGACTGTCTGGTTTGTGTCTGGACGATGCCGCGGGCTCTGAGTTTACCAGCTCTCTGTTCTGTCGTCACCTGCAGGAAAGGAGGCAACAACAAGCTGATAAAGATCTTCCATCGGGAGGGGAAGTACGGCTTCTCCGACCCCCTAACCTTCAGCTCTGTGGTGGAGCTGATCAACCATTACAGACACGAGTCTCTGGCCCAGTACAACCCCAAACTGGACGTCAAGCTGCTCTACCCGGTCTCCAAGCACCAGCAGGTGGGTCGCGCTCTCTGAGAGTCTGCGTTTGGTTAACGAGCAGCGTCTGACCGCTGCGTGGTTGTCGTTCAGGATCAGGTGGTGAAGGAGGACAGCATCGAGGCGGTGGGGAAGAAGCTGCACGAGTATCACCTGCAGTACCAGGAGAAGAACCGAGAGTACGACAGGCTGTACGAGGAGTACACCAGAACATCGCAGGTACGCTCGGAGGAAGTACTCTAATAAAACTACAGATTTATCAAACAGAACTACAAACAGTGATGATCTTACAGGGTTTTTAAGAAGTAGCTGATTCTTTACTTTTAGTACTTGATCATTTAAGGGTGTTAACGGGGAACTCTGAGTACTGGAGTGGAAGAGGACTGAGAGATTTGAGGCCTACAGTTTAATTAAAATGATTACATTTAAATTATGGTAAATAAAACATTACTGCCCCCCCTCCCCCCCTCCTCCTCCTCCTCAGGAGATCCAGATGAAGAGGACGGCCATCGAGGCGTTCAACGAGACCATAAAGATCTTCGAGGAGCAGTGTCAGACTCAGGAGCGCTTCAGCAAAGAGTACATCGAGAAGTTTCGCCGGGAGGGAAACGACAAGGAGATCCAGAGGTAAGCCGCTACCATGGCAACTGTGACAGAGCTCGTTGAGGGGAAAAGCACACACACTAAAAGGAAGCCTGGTTGCCATGGCAGCAGAGACTGTAGGAAGAAAGCCACCTGCTGGTAAACGAAGTTTGGAGTCAGAAACGAGCTTCAGCTCAGAGTTTGATCTGAATTATGTTTTTATATCGAAACGACAAACCCGATAGAAACAGAAACGTTACAGGATGATGAGTCGGCGCACTCGCCTTGCAGCGGCGTGTTTGTCACGTGAGAGTGAACTCCCGCTGCGTCTCCGCAGGATCATGGAGAACTACGACAAGCTCAAGTCCCGCATCAGCGAGATCGTGGACAGCAAGCGCCACCTGGAGGTGGACCTGAAGAAGCAGGCGGCCGACTACCGAGAGATCGACAAGAAGATGAACAGCATCAAACCGGACCTGATCCAGCTCCGCAAGACCAGGGACCAGTACCTGATGTAGGTGACGCCCAGAGTGCAGCACGGCTGTGACGCCCGGTGTGATAGGCTAATAACTGTGTGTGTGTGTGTGTGTGTGTGTGTGTGTGTGTGTGTTCACAGGTGGCTGACTCAGAAAGGAGTTCGGCAGAGAAGGCTGAACGAGTGGCTCGGCCTGAAGAACGAAACCACAGAGGAGTAAGTACCGACCACACCAGGGGTTCAAACAGTTTGTTTTAGTGCTCAAAGCCTCCGTCAGCTGCTCCACCCAAAGGAGGAGGAGTCACAAATAAGTCCAGCCTTTAGAATTCAGTGTGACTGTAAAACGATGATGGCAGGTTACGCTGTGTAGCCACAGAAACCTGTCATGTGACTAAAGATGGAGGTGACTCGGCTTTATTCTCGAGAGAAACCTCGTTAAATTTACCTGAAAGGTCAAAGGTCACACAAGGGGGCACCACCCCCCACACACAGTTCAGGCAGCTCTCAGCCTGAATCCAAGCAGAAAGTAGAAATACTCGAGTAAAGCAGCTTCCTCACAGTCCTGTCTCCGCCCCCTCAGCGAGTACAGCATGGTGGAGGATGAGGAGGACCTTCCTCATCACGACGAGCGTCTGTGGCGCCTCGGAAACATCAACCGCAGCCAGGCGGAGTCTCTGCTGCGAGGGAAGAGGGACGGCACCTTCCTGGTCCGGGACAGCAGCAAGCCGGGCTGCTACGCCTGCTCCGTGGTGTAAGAAACACTCCTCCATCTTCCTCCTGCTCCTCTTCTTCACCCATTTACTGCACATCAGCCTGCTTCAGTGTTTATCGCCTCAGTCTCTCTCTCTCTCTCTCTCTCTCTCTCTCTCTCTCTCTCTCTCTCTCTCTCAGGGTGGATGGCGAGGTGAAGCACTGCGTCATCAACAAGACGAGCACCGGCTACGGCTTCGCCGAGCCCTACAACCTGTACGGCTCACTGAAGGAGCTGGTGCTGCACTACCAGCACACGTCGCTGGTCCAGCACAACGACTCGCTCAACGTCACGCTGGCCTTCCCCGTCTACAGCCAGCAGAGACGGTGACCCGCCCCCCCGACATCGTTTACACGCCCCCCTCCCCATCCCCAGCTCTCCTCATTTCCCTCTTCAGACACAGATCAGCGTCTGGATGAAGCTTTTTGTTCAGGCTGACGCACTGATAAACGTTTTCCTGTGAAAGGCGACGTGAAGCTTTAACTTCCTGCGAGGAACAGACGTGCCCGTATCACGCTTTCCCTTCTGTCAGCATGCTCAAGGTGCTCCGTGCTGTTTGTCTGTCACAGATCGATGTCGCCGAGGAACAGAAGCGAGGCAGGGCCGCCGTGTTTCAGCTGACGGTGTTTCACGGGCGGTGTGAGGATGGGCGGGGCTGCTGTTGCCTAAAACCTGGTGTGACCAAAATTTACAGACTTGATGATTTATTCAGTATGACCCAAAATGAGCCGTTGTCAGAGGTTGGAGGTCAGAGGTCATTGGTCCCTCAGACTTCTGTAGGACTAAAAGTATGTTTGGCGCCCTCTGGTGGCGTTCAGGTAGAATGCAGGTGAAGGTGTTTCCTGACTGTGACCCTGCAGCTGCGCCCATGTTTCCCTGCCTTTGTTTCGTTTTTAACTTTGTGCAACAGTTTCCTGTCATTCGTGCACATTCACACATGTAAACATTAATACGTTTGATTTAAAAAGTTCAAAAATCATTTTGAGTCTTTGGTTTCAGCGTTTTGTTCTTTGTGATGTGGATCAGAGTCACAGCAGCTCGTTTGCTGGGTTTGTTGAAGAACGTGTTTCAGTCTGAGGGGGAAACAAAGCTCAGCCCGACGGGTCTGATCCAGCGTGATACGGGCACGTGTTCGGCCTGAGCGCAGCGGGCACGTCGGCATGATGAGCGCTTTAATCATGGCGCTGATCCACTGCAGCTCGGCCGAACTCTGAGACGAGAGCAGGACGATGATGAAGAGGCGTCGGTGTGAACACTGTGACTCTGAATGAGCGAGGACTCGTCCCCCCTCCGTCCCGTGTTTCAGTTCCTCAGTTTGTGCATCCTGGACTTCGCCGCTCTTTAATTCTTTTCATTTTGCGCCCGTCAGCACAAGTCCGAGGTCCGGATCAGAACCGAGGACGATCGTAAACGAGCGGTGGATCGTTTCAGTCGTGGAATCGAGTTTCCTGAACTTTGGACTAAACAGCCGCCGAACGACCACTGACGATGTTTTTATGGCTTATTATTTTCCTGTGTGGCTCGTTAGAGGACACGCCCCACTGTGACGCTCAGTACGGGGGTGTGGCCTGAACTCCCACTGAGACGTTTGAAACGTGGATGCTTCAGGTTTGTGGACTCTGTGACGCCTGTTACTAAAACCAAAACTGTGTAAAATGTTTGAGATGAACTGTTTGGAAGCTCGAATAAATAAAAATGTCGGCCTTTACGCTGAAACATTGAAGCGTCTGTTTGTCGTCAGTCTGTGCTCAGTTTAGTGTCAGCATCACGTTTCAGTGCTCGCTGAAAATCAGCTGATTGATGTATTTGTACAGTAAACTCAGCTGATGTAACAAAGCTGCAACGTCACCAGAGCTGCAGCTTCTCTGGGTACGTGGAGGTGTTAACCCTAACCCACTGACACGGGAGCAGGAACGAGCATCGTTGTTTGATCGATTTGATTCACCGCAGGAAACTTAACAAAGTGCATTCTGGGTAAAATTTGAAGGTTCATATCGGGCTGCTTAGGACAGGCCACAGCAGAGGATCACAGTGAACACGGCTCAGAGACACGCTGGTCGATGTTTCAGATCAACGCCCAAAGATGCTTTTCAGCGTTTGAAAGTAAAAATTTCCACATCTTCTTAAAGTTACTGCACAAAACGGTGGGTGGTTGTAGCTCAGGCGGTAGATCAGGTCATCTACTGATCGGAAGGTTGGTGGTTCGATTCCTGGCTTCCCCTAGTCTGCATGCCAAATATCCTTGGGCAAGATATTAACCCCAAATTGCTCTCCGATGCATCCATCGTTGTATGAACGTGTGTGAATGTTACTTAGAAAGCACTTGGAACAATGTGCTTGTGCAAATGGGTGAATGCACAAGTTGTGTAAAGCACTTTGAGTGCTCAGAAGAGTAGAAAAGCGCTATATAAGAACCAGTCCATTTACCAAAACAGCTGAATGTGATGGAGTCACTGCTCCATGACGGGATCTCAATTTGTAAAAATATTTACTGTCGAGCAAGAAGGACGAACTTTTCTCTGTAACCTGTTTAAATAATTGAATCTTTGTTTTAAACACTAAGTTTTTGGTTTTAAATGAACGTTTAGGGTTGTAGATGAAAAGTGAAGCTGCGATGTGACTTCTCGTGTTTTAAGGAGGCTGAAACCAGCAGCGCTGCTTTGGCCGTCGTAACATTAAACAGGTTTAAGTTTTAATAGTGTTTTATTCTGAAGTAAGAAGTGTTTGTTTTGTTTGTTTGTTTTAAAAGCACTTTTCTCATTTTTATTGTACATCAGAGGATTTTAACAGCTGTAAGTGTGTAATTATGTTACAATAGAAGGTTTGAGTATAAAACAGCTGACACGTCAAACACAACCTGCACATCCATCAAATCATGTGACTGTGGACACCGCATAACACCAACAACACTGATTCATTTCATTAGTCTTACAAGAAATTAAAAGTATTCAGTACTAATTAATGTATCTGTACTATCCCGTGGAACCATCAAATTATTCTAGAAGTATTACAACAACAACAACAACCATATTTTTAAAATATTTAAAAATATTAGAAAATATTTAATATTTTTAAAGTACCAGAAATTGAAAAACAGCTTCCTGTCAGGTTGACGTGTTTAAACGTGTCCATGAGTGACGTTAAAGCCTCAGCTCTGTGTCAGGCACCACCTCGTGCTTCACTTTATCTCAAACATGCTTTTTAATCTGCAGCTTAACCATCTGATACCACCAAATGACCACCAGGGGGCGGGCTCGACCTGAGTCGTGGCCTCCATCCCGATTGGTCCGTTCAGCCTCATCGTCTACTCTGAGTAAAGAGCTTTAACCCCACACAGATGTGTACTTCATTTACATTTGAGAACAGAAAGCAGTCGTGTATGATCAGAAACAGGATTCACACTAAAGTTGTTTTGGTCAATAAATGTTTTTAAATCTGAGTAAAATGACTGGATTTCTCTCTTGAGCTCCACAAAACTTCATCTTCTCAGAAGATGTTTTTTAAGCACAGCGAGCCAACGAACCCAGGAGGCAGAAAAGGTTGTTGGATGTACAAAATGTTTGTTTCCCATGATGAGGTGAATCAGCCACTGCAGAGGTGAAGGCGGCTCAATTTTGAAATGTCGAGTTTCTCATTTTCAGTTTCTGAGCTCAACTCTTGGATCAAATGTTCATGACCAGCAGCAGCACAGCGCTGCAGCTCCAGGCTGGAGCTGGCACCTGGACTTGTCTGCTACGAAGTCCTGCTGCGTGTGGTTTAACATCGTCCTGCTGAAAAATGAAGGCTGTCAATGAAAAAGAGCTTTTCCGCACATAGCTGAGTGTCTACGTTATTTCTGAGCTCCTAGACGCACACTGACGTTTATTATTTCACAAGCTGTCGTTTTTGTCCCTTTACATCAGAGTCCACCACCAGGGTGATGGAGAAACGACATGGGTACGCCATCCAGGAGTGTCAAGGTTTGCGCTCACATTTTTCTTAAGATGGTGCATTTTCCAGTTTAAACAGTTTACATGATAAATGAATAAAATATTTATTTATGAGAAAATTGAGCTCTGTTTTTATTGACATATTTACACACAGCGCGGCCACATGCTTGTACTTTCACTTTCTAAATGTCTGCCCTGCTTCAAGTCCCTACATGTTATCTACACGTAGTGTTCAGACGTGTTCGGGCACATCAGCTCAGCCATCTGCTTCACTGCTCGATGTTCAGAAACAGGTCTGAGTGCTGCTACGACTCAAAGCTTCGTTCTGTGATATTTCAGGTGTTTACAGAGACACAGTTAAGTTTTTTAGTATCTGAATAACGACACTGTGTTGATGACTCATCACCACAGAGAATTTTGCTTGTTGAGAGTAAGAGCGATACGCGTTTTCACGTCAAAAAGTCGTCATAAATAAGTCTCCAATAACACCAGAAAAAGTTGCCAGATTTGTTGCGAGTCGCTTTTTAGAAAAAAAGTCGCTAAGGGGTCTGAAAACTTGCTAAATATAGCGACAAAGTCGCTAAGTTGGCAACACTGATGTGACCAAGTGGTCGGTGGGGTTATACAAAAAAGTAATAAAATGACAACGCCACCTAGGGGAATTTCACCCCCAGGAAATATATATTTAAGAAAAATGGATAAAAACAAATAAAAAGGCCGCACAGATTCAAGGATGCACACCGAGGCAGGTTGGCTCCAATATTAATACAGTTTTATTAATAGTAAAATAAATAAATAAATAAAATATTAAGAAAAAGAAATGTAGCGTCGTAGTTGACAGTGTCCTAAAAGTACAATAAAACAATCATGGAACTTGGACTTACCAGCAGCCGTGGACCCAAAAGAAAATCGCACAAAAAGAAAATGACTACAGCCCAACCAGTGCTGTACAAAAGGAAGTGTGAAAACGACCCAGCACCTGAGGTCCCAGGGCCACTGGCATGTCCTCTGTTCACTGACATAAAACACAGAACAACACGTTAAAAGAATAAAAGAACACCGAGCGTCAGGCTGGCTACATATCATAAAAAACCTGAAACTTCAATCTTTAATAAAAGAAATCACACACACACACACACACACACACACACACACACCCCAAACTGGAAGGCTAACACCCCACGAGTCAAACTACAGCTTGTGTTGGTGATAATTGTCCAGGCCTCGATCACAGGCCGGTGTTGTGCCAAAAACTGATTTCCAATGTTTGCGTGTGTTTTTTTTTTATGTGTAATATCGTTACATATGTTGCTAAATAGACTTTGATGAACAGGTATTACAAAGGGGTTATATTTAAAATTAAAAAATTACCTGTTTCTCAAGTATCTTTGTGACTGTGTTATTGCACTTACATTATAATCAATCAGCTCCCTTTTGTCCACTTAAAATATATTTACAGAACTATTTTTGCATTTGTTGCCTCCAGTAATTGTGAATGCTAATAAAAGCCCGGTTAGATACCATATTTCTAAGATTTTCAGGGTCAAGTGCAATAACCCTCAGTTTGATCTGAATTCCTGCAGTTTAACTAATTGGTGTGTGTTACCTGGCTTCATGGACAGATAGAGCTGCGTGTCATCTGCATAGCAGTGAAAATTTATGCTATGTCTTCTAATGATGCTGCCTAAGGGAAGCATGTATAATGTAAACAGAATTGGTCCTAGCACTGAACCCTGTGGAACACCATAATTGACCTTAGTGGGTGAAGAGGACTCTCCATTTACATGTACAAATTGGAGTCTATTAGATAGATATGATACAAACCACTGCAGCACAGTACTTGTAATACCTACAGCATGTTCTAATCGCTCTAATAGGATATTATGGTCAACAGTATCGAACGCAGCACTGAGGTCTAGCAGGACAAGCACAGAGATGAGTCCACTGTCAGAGGCCATAAGAAGATCATTTGTAACCTTCACTAAAGCTGTTTCTGTGCTGTGATGAGCTCCGAAACCTGACTGAAACTCTTCAAATAAGCCATTCCTCTGCAGATGATCTGTTAGCTGTTTGACAACTACTCTTTCAAGGATTTTTGATATAAAAGGAAGGTTGAAGATTGGCCTATAATTAGCTAAGACAGCTGGGTCTAGAGATGCTTTTTGAGTAAAGGTTTAACTACAGCCAGCTTGAAGGCCTGTGGTACATAGCCGATTATTAGAGATAGGTTGATCATATTTAAGATCGAAGAATTAATTAATGGCAGGACTTCTTTGAGCAGTTTTGTAGGAATGGGGTCTAAAAGACACGTTGATGGTTTGGAGGAAGTAATTATTGAAGTTAACTCAGAAAGATCAATTGGAGAAAAAGAGTCTAACTTAACATCAATGGTACTAAAAGTAGCTGTAGATAATATTACATCTGTGGGATGCCATCCATCCATCCATCTTCATCCGCTTTATCCGAGGCCGGGTCGCGGGGGCAGCAGCCCAAGCAGAGAAGCCCAGACCTCCCTCTCCCCAGCCACCTTCTCCAGCTTATCCGGGAGAACACCAAGGCGTTCCCAGGCCAGCCGAGAGATATAATCTCTCCAGCGTGTCCTGGGTCTGCCCAGGGCCTCCTCCGTGGGACATGCCCGAACACCTCACCCAGGAGGCATCCTTGTCAGATGCCCGAACCACCTCAGCTGGCTCCTTTCGATGTGGAGCAGCAGCGGCTCTACTCTGAGCCCCTCCCGGATGGCCGAACTTCTCACCCTATCTCTAAGGGAGAGGCCAGCCACCCTTCGGAGGAAGCTCGTTTCTGCCGCTTGTATCCGCGATCTCGTTCTTTCGGTCACTACCCACAGCTCGTGGCCATAGGTGAGGGTAGGGACGTAGATCGACCGGTAAATTGAGAACTTCGCTTTTACACTCAGCACTCTCTTCACCACGACGGACCGGTGCAGCGTTCGCATCACTGCGGCCGCAGCACCAATCTGTCTGTCAATCTCCGGCTCCCTTCTCCCATCACTCGCGAACAAGACCCCGAGATACTTGAACTCCTCCACTTGGGGCAGGAACTCATCCCCGACCCGGAGTGGGCACTCCACCCTTTTCCGGCTGAGAACCATGGCCTCAGATTTGGAGGTGCTGATCCTCATTCCCGCTGCTTCACACTCGGCTGCGAACCGTTGCAGTGTGAGTTGGAGGCCTTCACCTGATGAAGCCAACAGAACCACATCATCCGCAAAAAGCAGAGATGAGATTCCGAGGCCACCGAAGTGAAAGCCCTCCGCCACTTGGCTGCGCCTAGAAATCCTGTCCATAAAAATTATGAACAGAATCGGTGACAAAGGGCAGCCCTGGCGGAGCCCATCACCCACCAGGAATGAGTCCGACTTATTGCCGGCAATGCGAACCAAGCTCTTGCAACGGTTGTACAGGGATCGGATGGCCTGTAGCAGTGGGCCAGACACCCCATCCTCCCGCAGCACCTCCCACACACTGTAAAATCTAATCAGTTCACAGAACTCAAAAAAACTATGCAAACTCGTTGCCTCAAAAAAATTGATTAAAGTTTTACTTAAGATGATTAAGCTAGGGCAACTTACTCATTTTGAGTACAGAGTAAAAACCTATTTAGTTTCCAGTACTCAAAAAAACATGCAAACTCATTGCTTAAAAAAAACTAAGTAAAGCTGACTTAAGACGACTGTTAGGACAACTTATACATTGCAAGTCTGCAGTATTAAAAATAACTTGATATCTCTGACTGTACAATACTAATTGTTTACCTACTGACAAATATTTCAAGTTCAACTAAATGAAAAAACAATTTGTGGTAACCTGAATATGATTAAAAATAATTAACAACACTTTTTGTAATGATGTGAAAATCAGCCCAACTTTTATTTTCAAACACAACAAAGTATAACAGCCAACATACTGGACACTGTTCTGCTGAACAACAAACAATTATAATCTTACAATGAAACAAAGTCTCAGATGTAATTATTCTGAAAATAAGTTTAGGCCTACCAAGTTTGTTTTGTACTTACATTACTTATATAATCAAAATAAAATATTTATTGTTCTGTCACAAGTGCAGTCTCTAATGTAAACAACACATTTGTTTTTCATTCCAACACCGGAGCTGGAATGTTGTAATATTTTAAGGATGGCTTGTTTCTCCATACCTGCTTCATGCCCTGGAGGAAGGGGCAGTGCCCCCCCCACACACCCTCTAGCAGATCATTACATGAAGGAACCTTTTAAAAAAAACAAGCGCATCCATGCTCACAGGTGTGCACACGGGTGCTCACACACACAAACTACACCCTGCGCTGCGACAACCAATCAGGAGCCTGGTGACGTGGCTCTGACCTAGGTCAAAGGGGCAGGTCCAGCCAAAGCCCTTCATTCTTCATTCAATATGGAGGAAAGGCTAATTAACGCCGTAGCTAACAACCCGGAGCTGTACGACACCAGCTGCTTTCTGTACCGAGACAGGAATATAAAGGACCGAGCTTGGAGGAAGAAATGTGAAGAGATCGGGCAACCTGGTAAGTTCATTCATTTCTCTTTTGAATTTTTTGACTGACCCGGGGAAGCCGCACAAAAGCTAGCAAGCGACCACTATTTTCCCACTGATGTACAAATACCTTTTTGCTCTTATGCATGTTGTCATATAGGAATATATATTTTTGTTTATTAATAAACAGCACACAGTGGTCCCGCTGTTCATCCTTTACTGCCTCGCTTTTTCGCAGATTTCGCCTCTGTCAGTGTGCCCCAGGGTGGCTGTGGCTACAATGTAGCTGCCATCACCAGTGTGTGAATGGGTGGATAATAATAATAACTAGAAAGTGCATTTTCTGAAGAAACTGCAGTGTGAATGCTTGAATTTGAATGTATGCACTGAAATGAATTAATTGCTGAATTTAAGTTAAAAATGTTGAATGAGATGAAAAATACAGAATTTTTAAACTGAAAACAAAAGTGCTGAACTGCTAAAAGCTGACAACCACACAGAAGGAGTTGGAAAATAGCTGAAAATGTTTTAAATATAAATCAGAAAAACCTAAGAAATGAGAAAAGAAAATTTAGAGTCAAAAAACATCTGAATGAATATTAAAAGTTCATATTCTTTGAATCACTGAATGACTAAAATATGATCCCTCCACTTGGATCCACACAGTTTTAAAGGTTTACATTTCTGAGCTTTGAAAGACACGCTGTTGGAAAGAGAAGAACGATGGCTTCGTTTTGAGGGTAAAATGATGGCTGTAGAGCAAACACTGTGGACACAGCAGCAGTTGAAAGAGAAGTGTTCAAGATGAATCTTGGCAGAGTGAGAGAGAGCTCGTTAGGCAGGCAGGTGTGAGCCTGGTTGCTATAGTGACTGAGCCAGGGGCTCCATACACACGCACACAGACATGCACCTCACTTTTGCTGCTTAAAATGAACAGAAAAGTCAGCCCCAAACAAATCCTTCCCAAATGAAAAGTACATGTCGTATTGACAAAATTCTTTCACCGTGAGCGACAGCAATGTCTAGTCTACCTAATTCTCAGTTTTCATGCCTGTGGAGTTTATTATATGGACGTGGTGACAGTGTAAAGACAGCCTGCTGTTCTGATTTTCAAAGGAACTTTCTGAGCCATTTTAACATTGGAGTCTATGGAGGACTTGGAGGAGGAGTCTGTGCTTTGGTGACATTTATGAAAGAACCATAACACCTAGGACAATAGTAAACACATTGGATGAAAGAGGACAGCGATGGCTACGTTTTGAGGGTAAAATCATACCTGTAGAGCAAACGCTGTGGACACAGCAGCAGTTTTAAAAAGATTTTAAGATTAATTTTTTGCTCCTCTCACTCTAGCAGTTGAGCTGTCTCACTCTAGCCCCAACATTCCGTCCCATACACACCCATTATAAACTCTGAAACGGCTGAAAAAATATCATGAAACTTAAACTGGAATTGAAGAAAAAGTATAACAGATATTGAAAAGATAAATACAAGTTGAATAGTTGAATGTCTTGTCTTCGTTTTAAAGTTTGAATGGTGGCTCTATGTCAATGTATGTGGAAGTAGATACAGTTTAAAAAGGAGTAAGTTGAAGGAGGATTTGAAGGGTCTCCCCATTGAAATACATGGGAAATTTTTGTTGAAAAAAGTTGAATAATTTTAAAAATATAAATGTTATAAATGAGAAAAATACAAGCAGTCATGTCCAAAAGAAGAGGAATCTAACGGTGTTTGAATGGTTTTTCTAAGTTGAACGGTTTTGAAGGAGATACAGTACAAAAAACGTACGGAATCTATAATAATAACTAGAAAGTGCATTTTCTGAAGAAACTGCAGTGTGAATGCTTGAATCTGAATATATGCACTGAAAAGAATTAATTGCTGAATTTTAAGTTAAAAATGTTGAATGAGATGAAAAATACAGAAATTTTCACCTGAAAACAAAAGTGCTGAACTGCTAAAAGCTGACAAGCACAGAGAAGAAGTTGGAAAATAGCTGAAAATGTTTTAAATGTAAATTAGAAAAACCTAAGTAATGAGAAAAGAAAATTTAGAGTCAGAAAACATCTGAATGAATATTAAAAGTTCATATTCTTTGAATCACTGAATGACTAGAATGTGATCCCTCCACTTGGATCCACACAGTTTAAAAAGTTTATATTTCTGAGCTTTGAAAGACATGCTGTTGGAAAGAGAACATCGATGGCGACGTTTCGAGGGTAAAATGATGGCTGTAGGGCAAACACTGTGGACACAGCAGCAGTTGAAAGAGAAGTGTTTAAAATGAATCTTGGCACAGTGAGAGACAGAGCTCGTTAAGCAGGCAGGTGTGAGCCTGGTTGCTATAGTGACTGCACCCAATGGCCCCATACACACGCAGACATGCACCTCACTTTTGCTGCTTAAAATGAACAGAAATGTCAGGCCGAAACAAATCGCTCCCAAATGAAAAGTATAAGTCGTATTGACAAAATTCTTTCACCGTGAGCTGCAGCAATGTCTAGTCTACCTAATTCTCAGTTTTCATGCCTGTGGAGTTTATTATATGGACGTGGTGACAGTGTAAAGACAGCCTGCTCTTCTGATTTTCAAAGGAACTTTCTGAGCCATTTTAACATTGGAGTCTATGGAGGAGTTGGAGGGAGGAGGCTGTGCTTTGGTGACATTTATGAAAGAACCATAACACCTAGCACAATAGTAAACACATTGGATGAAAGAGGACAGCGATGGCTACGTTTTGAGGGTAAAATCATACCTGTAGAGCAAACGCTGCGGACACAGCAGCAGTTTTAAAAAAGATTTTCAGATTAATTTTTTCGCTCCTCTCACTCTAGCAGTTGAGCTGTCTCACTCTAGCCCCAACATTCCGTCCCATACACACCCATTATAAACTCTGAAACGGCTGAAAAAACATCATGAAACTTAAACTGGAACTGAAGAAAAAGTATAACAGATATTGAAAAGATAAATACAAGTTGAATAGTTGAATGTCTTGTCTTCGTTTTAAAGTTTGAATGGTGGCTCTATGTCAACGTATATGGAAGTAGATACAGTTTGAAAATGAGTAAGTTGAATGAGGATTTGAAGGGTCTCCCCATTGAAATACATGGGAAATTTTTGTTGAAAAAAGTTGAATAATTTTAAAAATATAAATGTTATAAATGAGAAAAGTAGAAGCAGTCATGTCCAAAAGAAGAGGAATCTAACGGTGTTTGAATGGTTTTTCTAAGTTGAACGGTTTTGAAGGAGATACAGTACAAAAAACGTACGGAATCTATAATAATAATAAAATAGAATAAAGATTACAACAACAATACTGTGAATGCTTTTACAAGCATTCACACTAATAAACTAGAACTAGAAAATGCATTTTCTGAAGAAACTGCAGTGTGAATGCTTGAATCTGAATGTATGCACTGAAATGAATTAATTGCTGAATTTCAAGTTAAAAATGTTGAATGAGATGAAAATACAGAAATTTGCACCTGAAAACAAAAAGCTGAACTGCTAAAAGCTGACAAGCACAGAGAAGAAGTTGGAAAATAGCTGAAAATGTTTTAAATGTAAATTAGAAAAACCTAAGTAATGAGAAAAGAAAATTTAGAGTCAGAAAACATCTGAATGACTATTAAAAGTTCATATTCTTTGAATCACTGAATGACTAAAATGTGATCCCTCCACTTGGATCCACACAGTTTTAAAGCTTTACATCTCTGAGCTTTGAAAGACACGCTGTTGGAAAGAGAACAACGATGGCAACGTTTTGAGGGTAAAATGATGGCTGTAGAGCAAACACTGTGGACACAGCAGCAGTTGAAAGAGAAGTGTTTAAGATTAATCTTGGCACAGTGAGAGAGAGAGAGCTCGTTAGGCAGGCAGGTGTGAGACTGGTTGCTATAGTGACTGCACCCAATGGCTCCCATACACACGCACAGACATGCACCTCACTTTTGCTGCTTAAAATGAACAGAAAAGTCAGGCCCAAACAAATCCTTCCCAAATGAAAAGTACAGGTCCTATTGACGAAATTCTTTCACTGTGAGCGACAGCAATGTCTAGTCTACCTAATTCTCAGTTTTCATGCCTGTGGAGTTTATTATATGGACGTGGTGACAGTGTAAAAACACCATGCTCTTCTGATTTTCAAAGGAACCTTCTGAGCCATTTTAACATTAGAGTCTATGGAGGAGTTGGAGGAGGAGGCTGTGCTTTGGTGACATTTATGAAAGAACCATAACACCTAGTATGTTGAAGTAGATACAGTTTGAAAATGAGTAAGTTGAATGAGGATTTGAAGGGTCTCCCCATTGAAATACATGGGAAATTTTTGTTGAAAAAGTTGAATAAAATTAAAAATATAAATGTTAAAAATGAGAAAAGTAGAAGCAGTCATGTCCAAAAGAAGAGGAATCTAACGGTGTTTGAATGGTTTTCTAAGTTGAACGGTTTTGAAGGAGATAGACTACAAAAACGTAAGTTAAAAATGTTGAATGAGATGAAAAATACAGAAATTTTCAGCTGAAAACAAAAGTGCTGAACTGCTAAAAGCTGACAAGCACAGAGAAGAAGTTGGAAAATAGCTGAAAATGTTTTAAATGTAAATTAGAAAAACCTAAGTAATGAGAAAAGAAAATTTAGAGTCAGAAAACATCTGAATGAATATTAAAAGTTCATATTCTTTGAATCACTGAATGACTAAAATGTGATCCCTGCACTTGGATCCACACAGTTTAAAAAATTTACATCTCTGAGCTCTGAAAGACACAGTGTTGGAAAGAGAACAACGATGGCTACGTTTTGAGGGTAAAATGATGGCTGTAGAGCAAACACTGTGGACACAGCAGCAGTTGAAAGAGAAGTGCTTAAGATGAATCTTGGCACAGTGAGAGAGAGACCTCGTTAGGCAGGCAGGTGTGAGCCTGGTTGCTATAGTGACTGCACCCAATGGCTCCATACACACGCACACAGACATGCACCTCACTTTTGCTGCTTAAAATGAACAGAAAAGTCAGGCCCAAACAAATCCTTCCCAAATGAAAAGTACAAGTCGTATTGACGAAATTCTTTCACCGTGAGCGGCAGCAATGTCCAGTCTACCTAATTCTCAGTTTTCATGCCTGTGGAGTTTATTATATGGACGTGGTGACAGTGTAAAAACACCATGCTCTTCTGATTTTCAAACGAACCTTCTGAGCCATTTTAACATTAGAGTCTATGGAAGAGTTGGAGGAGGAGGCTGTGCTTTGGTGACATTTATGAAAGAACCATAACACCTAGTACAATAGTAAACACACTGGATGAAAGAGGACAGCGATGGCTACGTTTTGAGGGTAAAATCATACCTGTAGAGCAAACGCTGTGGACACAGCAGCAGTTTTAAAAAATATTTTAAGATTAATTTTTTCGCTCCTCTCACTCTGGCAGTTCAGCTGTCTCACTCTAGCCCCAACATTCCGTCCCATACACACCCATTATAAACTCTGAAACGGCTGAAAAAACATCATGAAACTTAAACTGGAACTGAAGAAAAAGTATAAAAGATATTGAAAAGATAAATACAAGTTGAATAGTTGAATGTCTTGTCTTCGTTTTAAAGTTTGAATGGTGGCTCTATGTCAACGTATGTGGAAGTAGATACAGTTTTTAAAATGAGTAAGTTGAATGAGGATTTGAAGGGTCTCCCCATTGAAATACATGGGAATTTTTTGTTGAAAAAAGTTAAATAAAATTAAAAATATAAATGTTATAAATGAGAAAAGTAGAAGCAGTCATGTCCAAAAGAAGAGGAATCTAACGGTGTTTGAATGGTTTTTCTAAGTTGAACGGTTTTGAAGGAGATACAGTACAAAAAACGTACGGAATATATAATAATAATAACTAGAAAGTGCATTTTCTGAAGAAACTGCAGTGTGAATGCTTGAATCTGAATATATGCACTGAAAAGAATTAATTGCTGAATTTTAAGTTAAAAATGTTGAATGAGATGAAAAATACAGAAATTTTCACCTGAAAACAAAAGTGCTGAACTGCTAAAAGCTGACAAGCACAGAGAAGAAGTTGGAAAATAGCTGAAAATGTTTTAAATGTAAATTAGAAAAACCTAAGTAATGAGAAAAGAAAATTTAGAGTCAGAAAACATCTGAATGAATATTAAAAGTTCATATTCTTTGAATCACTGAATGACTAGAATGTGATCCCTCCACTTGGATCCACACAGTTTAAAAAGTTTATATTTCTGAGCTTTGAAAGACATGCTGTTGGAAAGAGAACATCGATGGCGACGTTTCGAGGGTAAAATGATGGCTGTAGGGCAAACACTGTGGACACAGCAGCAGTTGAAAGAGAAGTGTTTAAAATGAATCTTGGCACAGTGAGAGACAGAAGCTCGTTAAGCAGGCAGGTGTGAGCCTGGTTGCTATAGTGACTGCACCCAATGGCCCCATACACACGCAGACATGCACCTCACTTTTGCTGCTTAAAATGAACAGAAATGTCAGGCCGAAACAAATCGCTCCCAAATGAAAAGTATAAGTCGTATTGACAAAATTCTTTCACCGTGAGCGGCAGCAATGTCTAGTCTACCTAATTCTCAGTTTTCATGCCTGTGGAGTTTATTATATGGACGTGGTGACAGTGTAAAGACAGCCTGCTCTTCTGATTTTCAAAGGAACTTTCTGAGCCATTTTAACATTGGAGTCTATGGAGGAGTTGAGGGAGGAGGCTGTGCTTTGGTGACATTTATGAAAGAACCATAACACCTAGCACAATAGTAAACACATTGGATGAAAGAGGACAGCGATGGCTACGTTTTGAGGGTAAAATCATACCTGTAGAGCAAACGCTGCGGACACAGCAGCAGTTTTAAAAAGATTTTCAGATTAATTTTTTCGCTCCTCTCACTCTAGCAGTTGAGCTGTCTCACTCTAGCCCCAACATTCCGTCCCATACACACCCATTATAAACTCTGAAACGGCTGAAAAAACATCATGAAACTTAAACTGGAACTGAAGAAAAGTATAACAGATATTGAAAAGATAAATACAAGTTGAATAGTTGAATGTCTTGTCTTCGTTTTAAAGTTTGAATGGTGGCTCTATGTCAACGTATATGGAAGTAGATACAGTTTGAAAATGAGTAAGTTGAATGAGGATTTGAAGGGTCTCCCCATTGAAATACATGGGAAATTTTTGTTGAAAAAGTTGAATAATTTTAAAAATATAAATGTTATAAATGAGAAAAGTAGAAGCAGTCATGTCCAAAAGAAGAGGAATCTAACGGTGTTTGAATGGTTTTTCTAAGTTGAACGGTTTTGAAGGAGATACAGTACAAAAAAAACGTCACGGAATCTATAATAATAATAAAATAGAATAAAGATTACAACAACAATACTGTGAATGCTTTTACAAGCATTCACACTAATAAAATAGAACTAGAAAATGCATTTTCTGAAGAAACTGCAGTGTGAATGCTTGAATCTGAATGTATGCACTGAAATGAATTAATTGCTGAATTTCAAGTTAAAAATGTTGAATGAGATGAAAAATACAGAAATTTGCACCTGAAAACAAAAAAGCTGAACTGCTAAAAGCTGACAAGCACAGAGAAGAAGTTGGAAAATAGCTGAAAATGTTTTAAATGTAAATTAGAAAAACCTAAGTAATGAGAAAAGAAAATTTAGAGTCAGAAAACATCTGAATGACTATTAAAAGTTCATATTCTTTGAATCACTGAATGACTAAAATGTGATCCCTCCACTTGGATCCACACAGTTTTAAAGCTTTACATCTCTGAGCTTTGAAAGACACGCTGTTGGAAAGAGAACAACGATGGCAACGTTTTGAGGGTAAAATGATGGCTGTAGAGCAAACACTGTGGACACAGCAGCAGTTGAAAGAGAAGTGTTTAAGATTAATCTTGGCACAGTGAGAGAGAGAGAGCTCGTTAGGCAGGCAGGTGTGAGACTGGTTGCTATAGTGACTGCACCCAATGGCTCCATACACACGCACAGACATGCACCTCACTTTTGCTGCTTAAAATGAACAGAAAAGTCAGGCCCAAACAAATCCTTCCCAAATGAAAAGTACAGGTCCTATTGACGAAATTCTTTCACTGTGAGCGACAGCAATGTCTAGTCTACCTAATTCTCAGTTTTCATGCCTGTGGAGTTTATTATATGGACGTGGTGACAGTGTAAAAACACCATGCTCTTCTGATTTTCAAAGGAACCTTCTGAGCCATTTTAACATTAGAGTCTATGGAGGAGTTGGAGGGAGGAGGCTGTGCTTTGGTGACATTTATGAAAGAACCATAACACCTAGTATGTTGAAGTAGATACAGTTTGAAAATGAGTAAGTTGAATGAGGATTTGAAGGGTCTCCCCATTGAAATACATGGGAAATTTTTGTTGAAAAAAGTTGAATAAAATTAAAAATATAAATGTTAAAAATGAGAAAAGTAGAAGCAGTCATGTCCAAAAGAAGAGGAATCTAACGGTGTTTGAATGGTTTTTCTAAGTTGAACGGTTTTGAAGGAGATAGACTACAAAAAACGTAAGTTAAAAATGTTGAATGAGATGAAAAATACAGAAATTTTCAGCTGAAAACAAAAGTGCTGAACTGCTAAAAGCTGACAAGCACAGAGAAGAAGTTGGAAAATAGCTGAAAATGTTTTAAATGTAAATTAGAAAAACCTAAGTAATGAGAAAAGAAAATTTAGAGTCAGAAAACATCTGAATGAATATTAAAAGTTCATATTCTTTGAATCACTGAATGACTAAAATGTGATCCCTGCACTTGGATCCACACAGTTTAAAAAATTTACATCTCTGAGCTCTGAAAGACACAGTGTTGGAAAGAGAACAACGATGGCTACGTTTTGAGGGTAAAATGATGGCTGTAGAGCAAACACTGTGGACACAGCAGCAGTTGAAAGAGAAGTGCTTAAGATGAATCTTGGCACAGTGAGAGAGAGACCTCGTTAGGCAGGCAGGTGTGAGCCTGGTTGCTATAGTGACTGCACCCAATGGCTCCATACACACACGCACACAGACATGCACCTCACTTTTGCTGCTTAAAATGAACAGAAAAGTCAGGCCCAAACAAATCCTTCCCAAATGAAAAGTACAAGTCGTATTGACGAAATTCTTTCACCGTGAGCGGCAGCAATGTCCAGTCTACCTAATTCTCAGTTTTCATGCCTGTGGAGTTTATTATATGGACGTGGTGACAGTGTAAAAACACCATGCTCTTCTGATTTTCAAACGAACCTTCTGAGCCATTTTAACATTAGAGTCTATGGAAGAGTTGGAGGAGGAGGCTGTGCTTTGGTGACATTTATGAAAGAACCATAACACCTAGTACAATAGTAAACACACTGGATGAAAGAGGACAGCGATGGCTACGTTTTGAGGGTAAAATCATACCTGTAGAGCAAACGCTGTGGACACAGCAGCAGTTTTAAAAAAATATTTTAAGATTAATTTTTTTCGCTCCTCTCACTCTGGCAGTTCAGCTGTCTCACTCTAGCCCCAACATTCCGTCCCATACACACCCATTATAAACTCTGAAACGGCTGAAAAACATCATGAAACTTAAACTGGAACTGAAGAAAAGTATAAAAGATATTGAAAAGATAAATACAAGTTGAATAGTTGAATGTCTTGTCTTCGTTTTAAAGTTTGAATGGTGGCTCTATGTCAACGTATGTGGAAGTAGATACAGTTTTTAAAATGAGTAAGTTGAATGAGGATTTGAAGGGTCTCCCCATTGAAATACATGGGAATTTTTTGTTGAAAAAAGTTAAATAAAATTAAAAATATAAATGTTATAAATGAGAAAAGTAGAAGCAGTCATGTCCAAAAGAAGAGGAATCTAACGGTGTTTGAATGGTTTTTCTAAGTTGAACGGTTTTGAAGGAGTTAGATGCCAAAAAACGTACGGAATATATAATAATAATAACTAGAAAGTGCATTTTCTGAAGAAACTGCAGTGTGAATGCTTGAATCTCAATGTATGCACTGAAATGTATTAATTGCTGAATTTTTAGTTAAAAATTTTGAATGAGATGAAAAATACAGAAATTTGCACCTGAAAACAAAAGTGCTGAACTGCTAAAAGCTGACAAGCACAGAGAAGAAGTTGGAAAATAGCTGAAAATGTTTTAAATGTAAATGAGAAAAACCTGAGTAATGAGAAAAGACTATTTAGAGTCAGAAAACATCTGAATGAATATTAAAAGTTCATATTCTTTGAATCACTGAATGACTAAAATATGATCCCTCCACTTGGATCCACACAGTTTAAAAGGTTTACATTTCTGAGCTTTGAAAGACACGCTGTTGGAAAGAGAAGAACAATGGCTTCGTTTTGAGGGTACAATGATGGCTGTAGAGCAAACACTGTGGACACAGCAGCAGTTGAAAGAGAAGTGTTCAAGATGAATCTTGGCAGAGTGAGAGAGAGCTCGTTAGGCAGGCAGGTGTGAGCCTGGTTGCTATAGTGACTGAGCCAGGGCTCCATACACACACACACAGACATGCACCTCACTTTTGCTGCTTAAAATGAACAGAAAAGTTAGGCCGAAACAAATCGTTCCCAAATGAAAAGTACAGGTCCTATTGACGAAATTCCTTCACCGTGAGCGGCAGCAATGTCCAGTCTACCTAATTCTTAGTTTTCATGCCTGTGGAGTTTATTATATGGACGTGGTGACAGTGTAAAAACACCATGCTCTTCTGATTTTCAAACGAACCTTCTGAGCCATTTTAACATTAGAGTCTATGGAGGAGTTGGAGGGAGGAGGCTGTGCTTTGGTGACATTTATGAAAGAACCATAACACCTAGTACAATAGTAAACACATTGGATGAAAGAGGACAGCGATGGCTACGTTTTGAGGGTAAAATCATACCTGTAGAGCAAACACCGTGGACACAGCAGCAGTTTTAAAAAGATTTTCAGATTAATTTTTTGCTCCTCTCACTCTAGCAGTTCAGCTGTCTCACTCTAGCCCCAACATTCCGTCCCATACACACCCATTATAAACTCTGAAACGGCTGAAAAACATCATGAAACTTAAACTGGAACTGAAGAAAAAGTATAACAGATATTGAAAAGATAAATACAAGTTGAATAGTTGAATGTCTTGTCTTCGTTTTAAAGTTTGAATGGTGGCTCTATGTCAACGTATGTTGAAGTAGATACAGTTTGAAAATGAGTAAGTTGAATGAGGATTTGAAGGGTCTCCCCATTGAAATACATGGGAAATTTTGTTGAAAAAGTTGAATAAAATTAAAAATATAAATGTTAAAAATGAGAAAAATAGAAGCAGTCATGTCCAAAAGAAGAGGAATCTAACGGTGTTTGAATGGTTTTTCTAAGTTGAACGGTTTTGAAGGAGATACAGTACAAAAAACGTATGGAATAGATAAAATAGAATAAAGATTAGAAGAACAATACTGTGAATGCTTTTACAAGCATTCACACTAATAAAGATTAGAAGAACAATACTGTGAATGCTTTTACAAGCATTCACACTAAAGATTAGAAGAAAGTGCATTTTCTGAAGAAACTGCAGTGTGAATGCTTGAATCTCAATGTATGCACTGAAATGTATTAATTGCTGAATTTTTAGTTAAAAATTTGAATGAGATGAAAAATACAGAAATTTGCACCTGAAAACAAAAGTGCTGAACTGCTTAAAGCTGACAAGCACAGAGAAGAAGTTGGAAAATAGCTGAAAATGTTTTAAATGTAAATTAGAAAAAACCTGAGTAATGAGAAAAGACTATTTAGAGTCAGAAAACATCTGAATGAATATTAAAAGTTCATATTCTTTGAATCACTGAATGACTAAAATATGATCCCTCCACTTGGATCCACACAGTTTAAAAGGTTTACATTTCTGAGCTTTGAAAGACACGCTGTTGGAAAGAGAAGAACGATGGCTTCGTTTTGAGGGTAAAATGATGGCTGTAGAGCAAACACTGTGGACACAGCAGCAGTTGAAAGAGAAGTGTTCAAGATGAATCTTGGCAGAGTGAGAGAGAGCTCGTTAGGCAGGCAGGTATGAGCCTGGTTGCTATAGTGACTGAGCCAGGGGCTCCATACACACGCACACAGACATGCACCTCACTTTTGCTGCTTAAAATGAACAGAAAAGTCAGCCCCAAACAAATCCTTCCCAAATGAAAAGTACATGTCGTATTGACGAAATTCTTTCACCGTGAGCGACAGCAATGTCTAGTCTACCTAATTCTCAGTTTTCATGCCTGTGGAGTTTATTATATGGACGTGGTGACAGTGTAAAGACAGCCTGCTCTTCTGATTTTCAAAGGAACTTTCTGAGCCATTTTAACATTGGAGTCTATGGAGGACTTGGAGGAGGAGTCTGTGCTTTGGTGACATTTATGAAAGAACCATAACACCTAGGACAATAGTAAACACATTGGATGAAAGAGGACAGCGATGGCTACGTTTTGAGGGTAAAATCATACCTCAGAGCAAACGCTGCGGACACAGCAGCAGTTTTAAAAAAGATTTTAAGATTAATTTTTTGCTCCTCTCACTCTAGCAGTTGAGCTGTCTCACTCTAGCCCCAACATTCCGTCCCATACACACCCATTATAAACTCTGAAACGGCTGAAAAACATCATGAAACTTAAACTGGAACTGAAGAAAAAGTATAACAGATATTGAAAAGATAAATACAAGTTGAATAGTTGAATGTCTTGTCTTTGTTTTAAAGTTTGAATGGTGGCTCTATGTCAACCTATGTTGAAGTAGATACAGTTTGAAAATGAGTAAGTTGAATGAGGATTTGAAGGGTCTCCCATTGAAATACATGGGAAATTTTTGTTGAAAAAGTTGAATAAAATTAAAAATATAAATGTTAAAATGAGAAAATAGAAGCAGTCATGTCCAAAAGAAGAGGAATCTAACGGTGTTTGAATGGTTTTTCTAAGTTGAACGGTTTTGAAGGAGATAGACTACAAAAAACGTACGGAATATATAATAAAATATAATAATAACTAGAAAGTGCATTTTCTGAAGAAACTGCAGTGTGAATGCTTGAATCTGAATGTATGCACTGAAATGAATTAATTGCTGAATTGTAAGTTAAAAAGTTTAAATGAGATAAAAAGAAAGAGAATTTAATCTGAAAACAAAAGTACTGAAGTGCTAAAAGCTGAAATCCACACAGAAGAAGTTGGAAAAGAGCTGAAAATGTTTTAAATGTAAATTAGAAAAACCTAAGTAATGAGAAAAGAAAATTTAGAGTCAGGAAACATCTGAATGAATATTAAAAGTTCATATTCTTTGAATCACTGAATGACTAAAATATGATCCCTCCACTTGGATCCACACAGTTTTAAAGGTTTACATCTCTGAGCTTTGAAAGACACGCTGTTGGAAAGAGAAGAACGATGGCTTCGTTTTGAGGGTAAAATGATGGCTGTAGAGCAAACACTGTGGACACAGCAGCTGTTGAAAGAGAAGTGTTCAAGATGAATCTTGGCACAGTGAGAGAGAGAGAGCTCGTTAGGCAGGCAGGTGTGAGCCTGGTTGCTATAGTGACTGAGCCAGGGGCTCCATACACACGCACACAGACATGCACCTCACTTTTGCTGCTTAAAATGAACAGAAAAGTCAGGTCGAAACAAATCGCTCCCAAATGAAAAGTACATGTCGTATTGACAAAATTCTTTCACCGTGAGCGGCAGCAATGTCTAGTCTACCTAATTCTCAGTTTTCATGCCTGTGGAGTTTATTATATGGACGTGGTGACAGTGGAAAGACACCATGCTCTTCTGATTTTCAAAGGAACTTTCTGAGCCATTTTAACATTGGAGTCTATGGAGGAGTTGAGGAGGAGGCTGTGCTTTGGTGACATTTATGAAAGAACCATAACACCTAGCACAATAGTAAACACATTGGATGAAAGAGGACAGCGATGGCTACGTTTTGAGGGTAAAATCATACCTGTAGAGCAAACGCTGCAGACACAGCAGCAGTTTTAAAAAGATTTTAAGATTAATTTTTTGCTCCTCTCACTCTAGCAGTTGAGCTGTCTCACTCTAGCCCCAACATTCCGTCCCATACACACCCATTATAAACTCTGAAACGGCTGAAAAACATCATGAAACTTAAACTGGAACTGAAGAAAAGTATAACAGATATTGAAAAGATAAATACAATTTGAATAGTTGAATGTCTCGTCTTCGTTTTAAAGTTTGAATGGTGGCTCTATGTCAACGTATGTTGAAGTAGATACAGTTTGAAAATGAGTAAGTTGAATGAGGATTTGAAGGGTCTCCCATTGAAATACATGGGAAATTTTGTTGAAAAAGTTGAATAATTTTAAAAATATAAATGTTAAAAATGAGAAAAGTAGAAGCAGTCATGTCCAAAAGAAGAGGAATCTAACGGTGTTTGAATGGTTTTTCTAAGTTGAACGGTTTTGAAGGAGATAGACTACAAAAAACGTACGGAATATATAATAAAATATAATAATAATAATAATAAAGATTAGAAGAACAATACTGTGAATGCTTTTACAAGCATTCACACTAATAATAAAGATTACAACAACAATACTGTGAATGCTTTTACAAGCATTCACACTAATAATAATAATAACTAGAAAGTGCATTTTCTGAAGAAACTGCAGTGTGAATGCTTGAATCTGAATATATGCACTGAAAAGAATTAATTGCTGAATTTTAAGTTAAAATGTTGAATGAGATGAAAATACAGAAATTTTCACCTGAAAACAAAAGTGCTGAACTGCTAAAAGCTGAAATCCACACAGAAGAAGTTGGAAAAGAGCTGAAAATGTTTTAAATGTAAATTAGAAAACCTAAGTAATGAGAAAAGACTATTTAGAGTCAGAAAACATCTGAATGAATATTAAAAGTTCATATTCTTTGAATCACTGAATGACTAAAATATGATCACTCCACTTGGATCCACACAGTTTTAAAGGTTTACATCTCTGAGCTTTGAAAGACACGCTGTTGGAAAGAGAAGAACGATGGCTTCATTTTGAGGGTAAAATGATGGCTGTAGGGCAAATACTGTGGACACAGCAGCTGTTGAAAGAGAAGTGTTCAAGATTAATCTTGGCAGAGTGAGAGAGAGCTCGTTAGGCAGGCAGGTGTGAGCCTGGTTGCTATAGTGACTGAGCCAGGGCTCCATACACACGCACACAGACATGCACCTCACTTTTGCTGCTTAAAATGAACAGAAAAGTCAGGCCGAAACAAATCGCTCCCAAATGAAAAGTACAGGTCCTATTGACGAAATTCCTTCACCGTGAGCGGCAGCAATGTCCAGTCTACCTAATTCTCAGTTTTCATGCCTGTGGAGTTTATTATATGGACGTGGTGACAGTGTAAAACACCATGCTCTTCTGATTTTCAAACGAACCTTCTGAGCCATTTTAACATTAGAGTCTATGGAGGAGTTGGAGGGAGGAGGCTGTGCTTTGGTGACATTTATGAAAGAACCATAACACCTAGGACAATAGTAAACACATTGGATGAAAGAGGACAGCGATGGCTACGTTTTGAGGGTAAAATCATACCTGTAGACCAAACACCGTGGACACAGCAGCAGTTTTAAAAATATTTTCAGATTAATTTTTTGCTCCTCTCACTCTAGCAGTTGAGCCTTCTCACTCTAGCCCCAACATTCCGTCCCATACACACCCATTATAAACTCTGAAACGGCTGAAAAAACATCATGAAACTTAAACTGGAACTGAAGAAAAGTATAACAGATATTGAAAAGATAAATACAAGTTGAATAGTTGAATGTCTTGGCTTCGTTTTAAAGTTTGAATGGTGGCTCTATGTCAACCTATGTTGAAGTAGATACAGTTTGAAAATGAGTAAGTTGAATGAGGATTTGAAGGGTCTCCCCATTGAAATACATGGGAAATTTTTGTTGAAAAAAGTTGAATAAAATTAAAAATATAAATGTTAAAAATGAGAAAAATAGAAGCAGTCATGTCCAAAAGAAGAGGAATCTAACGGTGTTTGAATGGTTTTTCTAAGTTGAACGGTTTTGAAGGAGATACAGTACAAAAAACGTACGGAATATATAATAAAATATAATAATAATAATAATAATAAAGATTAGAAGAACAATACTGTGAATGCTTTTACAAGCATTCACACTAATAATAACTAGAAAGTGCATTTTCTGAAGAAACTGCAGTGTGAATGCTTGAATCTGAATGTATGCACTGAAATGAATTAATTGCTGAATATTAAGCCAAAAATGTTGAATGAACTGGAAAATACAGAGTTTTTAACCCGAAAACAAAAGTGCAGAACTTTTGAAAGCTTATGTTCACACAGAAGAAGCTGGAAAATAGCTGAAAATGTTTTAAATGTAAATTTGGAAAACCTAAGAAATGAGAACAGAAAATTTAGAGTCAGAAAACATCTGAATGAATATTAAAAGTTCATATTCTTTGAATCACTGAATGACTAAAGTGTAATCCCTCCACTTGGATCCACACACTTTTAAAGGTTTACATCTCTGAGCTCTGAAAGACATGCTGTTGGAAAGAGAACAACGATGGCTTCGTTTTGAGGGTAAAATGATGGCTGTAGAGCAAACACTGTGGACACAGCAGCAGTTGAAAGAGAAGTGTTTAAGATGAATCTTGGCACAGTGAGAGACAGAGCTCGTTAGGCAGGCAGGTGTGAGCCTGGTTGCTATAGTGACTGAGCCAGGGGCTCCATACACACGCACAGAGACATGCACCTCACTTTTGCTGCTTAAAATGAACAGAAAAGTTAGGCCAAAACAAATCGTTCCCAAATGAAAAGTACAGGTCCTATTGACGAAATTCTTTCACCGTGAGCGGCAGCAATGTCCAGTCTACCTAATTCTCAGTTTTCATGCCTGTGGAGTTTATTATATGGACGTGGTGACAGTGTAAAACACCATGCTCTTCTGATTTTCAAACGAACCTTCTGAGCCATTTTAACATTAGAGTCTATGGAGGAGTTGGAGGAGGAGGCTGTGCTTTGGTGACATTTATGAAAGAACCATAACACCTAGTACAATAGTAAACACATTGGATGAAAGAGGACAGCGATGG